>NC_135531.1:113878246-114178246 GCF_045843805.1 Urocitellus parryii
TATTTATCTTATGTATTTTCCTGCTTTAGCTTTCTGCATAAGATCTTTAAAATAATAGGCACTTGTTGAATTGAAAATCATGGAATTTTAGGGTAGGTTCATTGTTAGGAAGAATAGTTGGCAACTGAAAAACAATAGTTTGCACCCACTTTCAGTACTTTTCTTTGCAGGCCTTTTCACACCCTATTCTCCTGGGCTATCTTTCAGGCTGTGAAAAGATTAGTATCTTGATGCTGGCAGAAAGCCATTGTTAACATGGGCTAAGTATATTCTCTACAAATCACTTTATTGGAGCAACAGTATAACCGGAGAACCATGTAAAGATGGAGGTGATTTTAAAGGCAAGAAAGCAGGAGACAGCTGACTCTAGGTCTTGGGTACACTGGGCTTTGGGAAAGGCAGCCTGTGGTTTAGTTCTGTTTTTCATTTCCAAGGGTATGTTTGTCAAAAAGGTACTCTGCTAAGCCAGCATCCTGGGACCCCATCTTAATCAAGTTGTGTACATGGTCAGCTAGTTCTTTGATAGACTTCACCTGCTCATTCAGGTAGTGGGTTTCCAGAAAGTCACATAAATGGGGGTCACTTTTGTCTGAGGCCAGGGTGTGCAATTCCAGCAATGAGTCGTTCACATTCTTTTCCAACACTAGAGCACTCTGCAGGGCATGCAGCCCACTTTCCCAGTTGTCCTTTTCTGGCTTCTTGATGTCCTTTAGGTAGATCTGGCCTCCTCGCTGGTTCTGAAACCTCATCAGCTTCTCTGCATGCTCTCTCTCTTCCCGAGACTGGTGAAGAAAATACCTGGAGAAGTTATACAAGGCCACGTCGTCCCTGGAGAAGTAATAGGCCATGGACAAGTACACATAGGACGCATAGAGCTCAAGGTTGATCTGTCGGTTTACTGCAGCCTCGCAGTCGCGGTGAAAGTTCTGGCGTACCAGAGAAGGCCCAGAGGGGTCCCAGGAGGAGGCCACTGTGGCCAGCAGGAGTCGGGGGGTCACTGATTGGGGACCCCAGGAGCGCCTCGTGGCCCAGAGTTGTGGAATCACGATGCTAGAGCGTGCGCTGCGCAGGGACGGTAGCGAAGGGCTGATGAGCCTGGAGAGGAAACAGAAACCGGACAGCATGGCTCCTCCTTTCTGGAAGTGGGGAAACTGAGGCCGGGCGCACTCAGGATCAGGTCCAGTGAGGGGGCGTTGGGTCTGAATCAGAACGCGGGCCTAGGCAACAGGGAATGCGTCACACACCCCTCCCCTTCCACAGGAGCAGAGTTCCACAGCGAGGGCTTCTGGCAGCACCACGCATTGCACCTGTCATAGTTAGAACCGTTCTGGTATTGGGTCCCTGGGAAAGGCAACACAGAAAAATGCAGTCATAGGATCCAGTTTATCCAAAAATTTGTCTCATCATCAATGCAAGATTCTTGCTGTTGGGAGTGTTTAATTTATTATTTTATCTAAGTTAAAAAATACTGTCATGGCACATGCCTGTAATCCCAGCTGAGGCAGGAGGATGGTGAGTTCATAGCCAGCCTCAGCAATGGTGAGGCACTAAGCAACTCAGTAGACTATGTCTCCAAATAAAATACAAAATAGGTACCCCTCCCCCAAAAAAATTTTTAAAAATCCTGTCATTAGAGTAGGCACTGTACTTGCAAAAGAAGGGACTGAACTACCCTTGCCCTGCATCTCTGATCTTTTCATGCCCAAGGACCCTAAGTGGCAGAAGAAATAACAGTGAAAGGGGTAAAACCCAAAGTCATCATCAATTCATCTGTGAGAGTAAATGTCTATATTTAAAGCAAGTATATATAAATTGATTTCCTTGTTATTTTAATAATATGTAGTATTAGTATTAATAGTAAGTATGGAAGTAATTGCCAGTATAGTGCACAACTTTTCAAATGCCTATATACAAGTAGGTGCTTTAAAATATGTATTTTATTTTTAAATATAAATTTATCTTCACTATACAGAAATCAGATACTATGGAAAAGTAGGAAAAATGTACCAATTGGTTACAAACTTGATTTTACTTTCCCATCTTTTGTTAAAGCAGAGAGAGAGAGAGAGAGAGAGAGAGAGAGAGAGAGAGAGAGAGAGAGGGACTTTTGAATTACTGAGGATTGAACCCAGGACCTAACACATGCTAGGCAACTGCTATACCACTGAGCTACATCTCCAACCTCTTATTTTGAGACAAGCTCTCATTACGTTGCCCCCATAGGCTGGCCTCAAATGTGTCATACTGTCATACTCCTGCCTCAGCCTCCCTAGTAAGAAGGATTATAGGCCTTGGCCACCATACTTGGCAAGAGAGAGAGAGATTTTAAAGAAGTTTTTTTTAAAATAAATATTAGAATATTTAGTCTTAAAAGGATATTTTAAAATGTTGTAGGGAATTAATAAAATGAGGATGAGCTCACAGAAGAAAATTCAAAACACCCCTAATTCTTTCTCTGCCCAGAGATAACCATTGTTAAAATGTTGATAATTCACACAAACTAAGAAGATAATTAAAATATATATATATATATATATATATATATATATATATATATATATAAAACAGTTCACATATACTTTTTAAACAGCTTTGCAGTGAAATAATTAACATACAAAAAGCTTCACCTACTTATTACAATTTGATAGCATATGTTACACACACACACACACACACACACACACACACACACATCTGTGAA
Organism: Urocitellus parryii; assembly: GCF_045843805.1. NCBI lineage: Eukaryota > Metazoa > Chordata > Mammalia > Rodentia > Sciuridae > Urocitellus > Urocitellus parryii. The sequence continues at coordinate 113,880,948 of NC_135531.1, forward strand.
ACCATCACCTAAATCGACATAGTGGACATTTTCATTAATTCCAGAAATTTTCTCACAAGCCCTTTGTGCTCTGTAATCCCTCACTTTCCACTTGTCTCTGTCCCATCGCATCCCAGACAACCACTGATCTTTGCTTTCTCTTCCTACACATATTAGTTTGTGTTTTCTATAATTCAATATTTAATAAATAAAACTTTATTTCTGGTTTCTTTCACTCAGAATAAGTATTTTGAGATTTATCCCTGTTGTAGCTTCTATCAGTAGTTCCTTTTACTGTTGAGTAGTATAACATTATATAGTTTTATGACAACCAATGATTGACATTTTGGTTGCTTATGGATTAAGCTATTAAAATAAAGCTGGGATGGAAATTCCTGCACAACTCTTTGAGTGGACATGTGTTCTCATTTCTCTTGGGTAAATATTGTGTAGTGAAGTGACTGGATCATATAGAGTTAAGTCTATTTTTAACCTTTGGCAAACTTCCAAACTGTTCTCCAAAGAGCTTTGAAACAGTTTATATTCCCATCAGCAGTGTATAAGAGAGCAAGTTCCTTCATATCTTTACTAGTATTTGGTATCATCAGTCATTTAAGTTTTTTTTTTAAATTTTAGCTCTTTGTAGACATGTACTGATATTCCAATGTTTTAACTTTACATTCTCATAATAATTAAATGATTCTTAGTGTATTTTTATGTGCTTCTTTGCCAACCATATATTTCTTTAGTGAAGTGTATGTTCAATTCTCTTGCCAATTTACATATTGAGACATTTATTTTCTTATGGTTGTTTGTTTTTTTTATAATTAATATCCAAGTCTTTCATATTAGTACTACTTCAATTCTTCTTTATGATTTCTGCATATTGAATTCTCTATGTTACTTTCTTTTATTTTCTTAAACAAAACAGATTATCTTTCTAGGTTGGTTTCACCAGTGGTAAATTTAATATACAATTTAGTTTCCACAGGTTGTTGAAAAAAAATTAGGAGAATGTACACAGAGCATTTACTATGGTGCTTTGCAGAATCTCCTTTAATAGATTTTATTGGATATTTCTTTTTAATTCTTAAAAATCAATTATTTTATATTTTATATTATTCAGTAAAATGTCCATAGGAAATACCTATACAGCTTACAAAAACAAAAACAAAAACAAAACATCAACACAACCCAGCTACATATTGTATGCACAGTATATTAGTTAGATGTGCATTGCTGTGATCAAAATACTCAACCAGAACAACTTAGAAAAGGAGAAACTTATTTTGGCTCCTATTTCCTGAGGTTTACTCCTTGGTTGGCCACACCCATTGCTCTAGGCATAAGAGGAGGCAGCAGGTCATGCAGGTGAGGACTTGGAAGAGAAGCACTGCTCACCTTATGACAGATGGAAAGCAGAGAGAGGAAAGGGGGAAGTGCCACAGAGAAGGTGAACCCTTCCAGGTCATGCCTCCAGTGACACGCCTGCTTTAGCCACTGCCTACAATTACCCACTCATTTAGTTAACTCAAACTAAGATGAACCAATTAGGTTACAGCAATTATACTCTAATCATTTCACCTCCAAGAATCCCTGCATTAACACAAGATCTTTTGGGTGACACCTCATATCCAAACCATAACATACAGTGAGACAGAAGTTATTATATAGGAATGTCCAATTTTATTATTGTAGTGAGCTCTTGCTCTCAAAAGAACTTCTTCAGGTATATGATAAATAAAAATGAATGCTAAGTTCTAGTTGCATTTAAACTCTGCTAGTCAAATATGACTGATGTTCACTAGGCAATTCTCACTAATTTTCACTTTTCTATACCCATTATACTTTTATTTTCCCCATACTTTTGCTATTCCTAGAATGTAGTTCCCTGAAGAGAAGTGATGAAATTGATTATTTAGTGTGGTATTAAATGCTGACAGCTGTTGCGAGTGTTTTAAGAGAATTGATGCTCTTCTTAGAAATGTTTATCCCTAAAGTAATAAAATGCATAGGCATAAGACAAATAAAATGCATGAAATGTGATGCAAAATGATGACTTAAAACACAACACACATTTAAATGTCCTATGTTAGTAAAAAATGTCTCTTCTTCCTGATATAAAGTTTGTGGTATAATTTGGCAGACTTTGAACCCATAGGATGTAGTAGATATGATGTTTATATTCTGGGCATTTTGATTTCTACAGTTCACAGTAAAATTAATGTTGTTTGAACAAAATACAAACCTAGACCATCACTCACTGTTTTTCACAACTTGACTGTTCTTTTAATGGCTTCTTTCCTTCCTTGATTAACCCTTAAGCTTTTGTGATTCTATGATTCTTCCTTTGCTTCTTTACTTTCCTTTCTTCCTAACTAAAACTCTTCTTCCCAGTGTTCTTTTACTTCCTTACAAAATCCTTCTCATCTTTTACAGTTCTGTGAAATAGATTACCTTCTTTGTAAGGTCTAATATAATATCACTCAGGATTAACCAGTAACTTTCTTACTTCCTCTGTATTTTGGGTGTCAAAATAGTTTGTTTATAGTAAGGGAATATCATTTTAGAATCCCTGGACATGTGTGTATAAATGTGTGTATGTGTATATGTGTTTTCCTAAGAGTAGAGCTTACTATTTTATTCATTTTTAAATCCCCAGGCCTAGTACAGTGTTTGACACACATTACGAAAGAAACACAAATGTTTTCCTAGTGTCCTTTCTTTGGGATGGAAAGCCTAATTTCTTTCTTTCTATTGGGATAGAAAGTCTAATTTTACATAGCATACAAAATTGGCTCAATACACTTTTAAAAAGCATATTGGAAGATGTTTTTAATTTAAATTATTTAAGGCAGCAAAGAAAACCTCTGTACTTTGGTGGTTTCATTGTCCAATGGAAAAACAATATTTCCTCTTTTCTCCTTTATAGACGTATAACGTAAGTGTTTATCATATATGTGAAAAAGCTTTGCCAATGGGAAATTAAAAACCATATGGAACTGAACTGCTTTGATTAAGTAATGCTTTGATTTATGCAATAAATCATAACATTTGTTTCATTAAAGCATTTAATTTAAACTAGTAAATATTTTTAGAACTTACATACCTTGAAAAATATTTGAAGAACACTCTTTTACATTAATGGATGGGAACAGAGTCATAAATATTAAGGGGATGAAAAGTATCCCACTTCTCTATATTTGCATTTCCAATGATGGTATTTATTTTCTTTTCTCATTTCTTTCCTTTCCCTGTTTTAGGTAACAAGATCAGTCATATAATCAATTCTTCATTTTCATTATTGATTCTAGGCCTTTCTAACATTGATATCAGGAGCCTGTTGCGTGGTAAAGTCAAGGTAGAGATAAATCCATTGATCACTATGGATTATGCATTTGCTGTTAATGAAGTATTTGAGGTTTTGAACAAATTATTTGTCCTAGGGGAAAAAGCAGAATGGACATGTTGCTGTTCTGAATGTTATCTAGCTCTGGAGTAGTTTTTTTTCTTTATTCTGTGATCCACTCAAAATTAACAATGTTTTTGTATCTTCAGAGAAATGAGTTAGAACAAGATTCTCAAACACAATACATGCTTCCTCTAAAACTGGAAGAGGTCTAGCAATCTATTTTGCACTCAGTCATGTTCTTCTTCTAGCATTGGAGGTTCAACATTGGAGGTTCAACTCCTTCTTTACTTTGTAAGAGAAGCTGGCATGGCTTAGACCACAGGACTCCTAAACCTATACCAATATTTCAGCCACTTGTTACCTTTCACTCTTTTAGTTAACTATCCAGAGCATCTTTTTTTGTTCATCAGATCTATTAACTTAGTGTGATCATTGGAAACATGGTGCTCTGTGATATGTTCAAATGAATCCTGTATTCAAATCAGTTTATTGTGATGGAGAGTAGACCAGTCAAAATATCTCTGAAGCAAGACTATGAAAACATACTGGTGTCTGTCCTAGGGGAACATGAACTGCCTTAGATGCCCTTTGGGGTGGATGTTGAAAAAAATATGTGCAACCAGATCAAAATCCACATACTGAGATAGGAATCTGGGAATAAAAAGAATACTAAGTCTTAAAAGAGAAGTACTCATGGACATTGAAATACAGGCAAGGCCCATAAACCATTGCAATACGAAACTAGCATCTTGTGAGCAACTCGGCCCACATCCTTGTGTTCATGTCCTTGCTTGCAGAAAGTACCATTATGCCAGGGCCAGGCACAAGTTAAGGAAAACTGGCAAGAATTATACAACTCTGTCCTGACTTAACATATATTTCAGCCCCCAAGCTACTTTCTCTCTATAAATATTAGAATCCCAGAAAAAGGAATTGTTTCTCACTTTCCAGATAATTTAAATCCTCTCTTTCCTTTTCAATGCATAATCCTTGCTTTCCTAAATTAACCTCTACTTGTGCCTCTGATGCAGGCTGAAACTCTTCTGTCAGATACATCAAGGACTCTTTCATCCTGAATTGAGATACCTTCTCTAGAGCCTCTTTGGACTTCCTCTGGTGACAGTACATGAACTATAAACTTAGTTGGCCATTTTTAGTAAGGATATCATACCCAGAACAAGAGATGTAATTGGGCCTACTACTTCATTATAGTTTGGATATAGAATGTCCCCCAAAGTGTCATGTATTGAAGGCTTGGCTCCCAATGCAGCGATGTTCAGGGTGAGGCTTTGGAGGTGATTGGATCATGAGGATTTTTAACTCATCAGTGGATTAATAATTTTGTGTCATTATTTGGAGGTGGCAGAACTGTAGGATGTAGGACATAGCTGAAGGTTTGGTCTTTGGGGGCATGCTCTTGGGGAATATATCTCATCTTTGCCCCCTTGTTCTTTCTCTCTCCTTACTGGCTATGGTAAAATGAACAGACTACTTCTACCACACCCTTCTCCTATGATGTTCTGCTTCCTTTCAGGCCCAAGGCAATGGAGCCAGCTGACCATGGACTGAAACTTCTGAAGCTGTGAGCCAAAACAAGTCTTTCCTCCTTTAAGTTGTTCACGTCAGGAACTTTGGTCACAAATGAAAAACTAACAGAAAACTGGTACTGAGAGTGGGATCATTGCTATGACTATATCTGACCATGTGGTTCAGAAGCCTTTGGAATTTGTTTGCATGAGGAATTTGGATAGGTTTGCAGATGCAAGGTTAATAATCCCAGAATATCAAACTTAACAAGCAGTTCTGGAATGAGCTCAGACGACTAGAATTCTGATAAGAATGCAGAAAGTAGACTGTGCTTTCAGATTTAGATGGAAGTGAGGATTCTATAAAGAATTAATCTAGAGACCACATGTGTTACATTCTGGAAAACAAAAATAACTTTTTCACATTTTGTCCATGTCCTGAGACTTTGTGTGAGTTTAAAGGTGGTGGACTAATTAACCTAGTAGAGGAAATTTCAAGGAATCACAGTATTCAGATTGTGAAATGAGTATTGCTGTATGATTTTAGCCAGGTTTACAGTGAGAATCTGTAGGAAGAAGCAGAGCAGAAAGATTTTAAAAACTTGCAGTTTGGCCAGAAAAAAAAAAAAACACTTGTAAAATTGGAGCCAAAGAAAGTGTAGCTGCTGAAAATATTAGTGTTATTAAAGAGAAACAAGTACTTTGCACCAAGACCGTAGGAAGCATGCCTTGAAGGCATCTAAAGTATGTAAAAGTGAGGGCTGGGGTTGTGGCTCAGTGGTAGAGCGCTTGCAAAGCATGTGGGAGGGACTGGGTTTGATTCTCAGCACCACATATAAATACACGAATAAAATAAAGGTCCATAAACATGTAAAAAACTTTTTTTTTTAAAAAAAGAATGTAAAATGAAAACTTGTGTGAAGGAATGTGTTGAGAATACAGCATTGGGGTGACCTGATCTTAGACTTCTACCTAGGAGTCGTTTTGCCATTTCATTTCACCATGCTCAGTCACCCAGGCACTCAGAGGCCACTGAACTTTGGTCCAGTGAGCTCAGCTACTATTTAAACAGACAGGAAACTATGTTGTTCATGTGGTGCTGGTTTTGAAGACATGAAGAACGTAAGAGGTGCATGGAAGGACTGTCACCAAAACCTAGGCGAGGGAAAGCTGTTCAGAGAGAACCAACTAGAGAAGAACTGGGATAATGTCAAAGGATGGAGCCAATTTCAGGAAAACTTGAAGGAAAGAATCCAGTGGAGTAAATATCATGGTTTCACTCTCTTCCTTTTTTCCTTGAATCTTTTGCTTGGGCTTCCTTTAGGTTGAGTCTAGCAGAAGACTAGACGGTAGGGAACTCAGTAGTTGCAGAACATACACACTAACCCCTTAGGAAGACAACAGGTGGGGAGGGTTAAAGAATGAATCTGTAAGACTTAATATAAGATATGAGGCTGTCTAGCAGAGAGCCATAAAGCTGTCATAGATATAACTATATAAAATGTAAATATGATTAAATCATCTCTATGCTTTCAACCTGTTTGCAGATCTATACTAAATCCTGTCCTTACAAAATATATTCTACTTTGCTTCTCCGTGGTTACACTCTTGTTAGTTCCAGCATCCTTTCCTGTGCCCCAATTCTCAATATGCTGCCATCATAGCAAACCTTGATTTATATTCTGGAATGTATCATTCATTCCCTTTTCATAGGCTTCTATATGTTGCATCCACTACCTGGAGCACTGTTCCACCCAGAACTAATCATAGGGTAAGTGTGGGCAAAGGGTTACAAAACCCTTTCTCCTTCTACATAAGATGATAGTCACCAGTTGACTATCTAGCTATGTCAAGACATGAGCATATTTCTGACAGTCTTTCTTGTGGAAAAATTACCCCTGATTGGCAAGTTAACATTGGATTTTGCCAAGGTTGGTGACTCTTGCTTCTGGGCATACCCTTGATAAGGTTCTTGGAAATTATGAAGTTGTTGTAGTGATATTAGCTCTTGTGAGACATGAGACATTTTAGCCAGGGCATCTCTCATACTCTTTTTATGTGGATCTCATCTCTGGGCAACTGTGTTACCACATGGGGGAGAGAACTGTTTCTGGATAGCTTTGAAAATTTCTGTATAAAGCATTGCAGGTGTTTCCATTCAATGGAGATGCTGGATACTAACTTGCCAGTAAGCCAAGGTTCCTGTCTTATGTCCTTCTTAGAGGCATGCTGCTAGTTTTGCAAGTATGAATGTTCTATTGAACCCCAAAAGACCCTTAGCTAGTTGTTCATAGACCTTTTATTTTATTTATTTATATGTGATGCTGAGAATCGAACCCAGTGCCTCACACATGCCAGACAAGTGTGCTACCGGTGAGCTCCAACCTCTTAGGTGGCTGTTGAAGGAAATAAACAATTAAAATGTATTTATTTTCTAACGACTTCCCTACTACTTCTGCTTTCCCACAACTCGACCATGGTATCTACCAATCTATCTCCTTTTGCCTCTTTGCCTGCTGGCTCTTGTCCCCATTTTTTATATTTTAGATTATTGGAAGCCTTCACTTCCCCACAGGGAATCTCACAAACCCTTCCACTTACCTTTCCATAACACTGATGAATGATTATCTCTTTATTTTCTTAGTCCATTAAGTTGAAAGACTATGATTGTCAGAGGAATGTCAATCTTTCTTGTGTATATAGCATTTTAAATAGTTTCTACCTGACACGATGCAGTCAAGAACACTGTCAGTGAAATGAATAGAAGATAAAATTCCCGTGAGTCCTCAAACTTTTCTTCTTTCAAATTAGGAATAAAGTTGAGGAGATTTATTATTTATTTAATGATATATTTACAATTCACTTAATGATTATTTTTGTCTCACTCTGATGCCAGTGGGCACCAATGAGCATAGATTAATTTTGTCCCTTAATTACTTTAAGGTTGAATAGTTATCTTCAATTTAATTTGAATCAGTTCAGTTCAATTAATTTTAATTCTGAAAATATATCTTTAATAGCTGATGCTAGAAGAGTAAGAAAGGATACTGAAAAGAATAAAAGTAACTTGGATTTTTTGGATCTCTGTGGATTCATGGCAAAATGGCAGAGTCACATTTACAGAAAGTTAGCTTCAATAACATCTCAAGTCAAGAACAGGGAATGATTACTGTAGTGAATGATTTGTAGAGAGGTTTGGATTTGACAGTGGTCCTAAGATTAGGGGATAAGGACTCTGTGGGAAAAAGAAAAAGGAAACAGCAGCGTGGGAAACTCTACAGGTGAGAACATGTACTTACATTTGGAGTAGAAAGAATATAGACAAAACTTCTAAGATATACATTGCATTTTATTATTCTTATTATTTTGGTACCAGGGATTGAACCCAGGTATAGGCATTTAACAATTGAGCTGAATCCCTAACCCTTATTTATATTTTATTTAGAGACAAGGTGATCTCCCTGTGTTGCTTTGACCCTTGCTACATTGATGAGGCTAGATTTGAACTTGGAATTCTCCTGCCTCAGCCCCCCGAGCCACTGGGATTATAGGTATATGCCACCACTCCTGGGCTACATTGCTTTTTAGAAGAGAATGGATTTGAAATTAGGTCAGAGTTTTAAGTGTCCTTTCTTGCTCTAAATAATTTCATAGTTTACATGTTCTTTCTTGCTGTAATATGTAGTAGTTGGAAAGTTTATGATATATGAGAATTTAAAAAACATATATGGCTTGGCCTATAAGTATATAGGAATAGGGATTTTAAGTGCTAGACTTGTGCAAAGATGCTGCTTCCCACAAAGATGGGGTTTGTCATTGTTAATTAAGTTACACAGCACAGGGTTCTTTTAGTTCATGGATTGAACTAGATAAAGTGATGGTGCATGATGACTGTAAGCATATACTCTGTAATCTCTTCTGCTTCTTATTAGAGTTTTCAATATCAATCCACAAGTAAATATGTTTGAAAGTATTTTTGTTTGCTTTAGGGGCTAATATAGATTTTATGTCATAAAAGTTTTTGATAATTGTTAATTATTTGATTCTACTCTTTTTGAACTTTTTAAAATATGATAGAGTGATGCAACATTTAAACATAACCTAAAAATCTTTTCCAGTTATCATAATGCAAAAAAAGGTACTTACTAAATGCTGATATGAGGGAAGTAATATAAAAGGTTAATGAAGAGGATTCTTTTACTGAATTGTGAAGTAGGAATCAGTATATTCATTTTTATTTTACTAATTAGGGAGAGCTGGGTGCAGTGGCACACACCTTTAGTCCCAGCAGTTCAGAAGGCTGAGGCAGGAGAATCAGAAGTTCAAAGCTAGCCTCAGTAACTAGCAAAGACCTAAGCAACTTATTGAGACTCTCTTTAAACAACAACAACAACAACAAAATAGAAAAGGGCTGAGATGTGGCTCAATGGTTAAGCCACCCTAAGTTCAATACCAAACCAAAAAACAAATGAAAACAACAACAAATTAGGGAAAGCATACCTGTATCTCCAGTTCTATTCAAGATCCAGAAGAAAAGATTCTAATAATTTTGCTTTGCAGTCAAAGCAGGGGAGATATTTTAAATGTTGAGTAATAAGTCAGTGTACCTTTGTTGACAAGAGTTGTGGTATATAATTTTAGAGCCATAAAAGACCATTGAGTTTGTCTATTTTATTTATCTTATTTACGTATGAGGAAAGCTCTGCATTAGAGAATAATGCAGGATTGTGCATTTTAATAGCAACAGGAATGCCTTAGGATAGTAGTTTTTCAATATGCTATACTCACGGAATGATATATTTTTCTCTAATAAAGATTGGTGTATTAGATGCAGTAAAATCAATAGTAGTATTCATTCAGTGACAAAAGAAGAATTTTGTTCATTTGTGTTAAACAATAAAAATATAAAAACCTTGTTTTTCAACAAGGAGTTGCCCATCACTGCAACCTCCCTGAGTGGAACTTGAGATGGCCAAGTATAACTTATTGCTAAAGGAAAAAATTAAAGGACCAATCAATGTTATCTATTCAGGCTGTTTAGAGTGATCACTTGTGAATTTAGAATAGCCAACCACTCAATTAACAAGAGTCTGCTAGCCCATATATTGACCCTCATGTCTTGTATTATTACTATCTTCAAGGGAAAGTAAAAAGCATGAGTCAATCCTATATTCAAGAATCTCAAATAAAAACTATAATTTAGCAATCTCACTTTGAGAAATTTGTCACCTAAAAAATTACAGTATAGACTAGTTCACAAGGATATATGTTAACTTCCTGGCAGTGTTGTATATAAAATTAAAAATGAATACTCTCAATGAGCATTGATAAAAATTTAGAAGAGTCATATAATGTATATCATACAGTCCTTTAATAGAATAAAGGCATTATCTTTGTGTTAATCTGTGGAAGTATTCCAAAGAATGTTCTCAATGGAAAAAACAGTGTGTGTGCCTGTGTGTGTGTGTGTGTGTGTGTGTGTGTGTGTGTGTGTGATGTTCCATATTTGGAGGGATACACTGCTTTTGGTGTATCCCCCTGGTTCTGGCATATTGTGTTTTCATTTCCTAATGATTCTAGGAATTTAAAAACTTCCTCTTTGATTTCTTCACTGACTCCCTCTTCCTTCAAAAGTATATTGTTTAATCTCTGTAATTTTTGTAGTTATTCTTGCTTGCTGATTTCTAGTTTCATTCCATTATGATCGGATAACATACAATAAATTACTTCTATTTTTAAAAAATGTGTTAGGGCTTTCTCTGTGGCCTAATAGATGACCTATTTTGGAAAAAGTTCCACATGCTTATGAAAAGAATTTTTATTCTGTCACTATTGAATGGAATACTTGTTAAATGTTGTTAAATGTCTGTTAAGTCCATTTGATCTATAGTGTGATTTCACTTTGCTATTTCCTATTGATTTTTTTTGGGGGGGCTGCATTTTCTATTTCTTGTTGATAATTGGATATAGAAGTCACACAATCTTACTGTATTGGGCCTCCATTTCTTAATTTATTTCCATAAGTGTTTTTTCTTTTAATAAAGGTAAGGGCTGTGCTATTTGGAGCATATATTTTCTTGATTGTTGTTTTTATCAAAATATAATGAATTCTTTGCATCTTCTGATTGATTTTGGATTGAAGCCTGTTTTGTCTGATGTGAGTATACCTATTTATGCTTGCCTTTGGATTCCTTTTGTTTGGAAGATCATCTTTTGGGCTGGAGATGTGGCTCAAGCGGTAGCGCGCTTGCCTGGCATGTGTGCGGCCTGGGTTCAATCCTCAGCACCACATACAAACAAAGATGTTATGCCCTCTGAAAACTAAAAAATAAATATTAAAAAATTCTCTCTCTCACTCTCTCTTTAAAAAAAAGATCATCTTTCACTTTCTGTCTATGCCTTTTCAGAATTTTCAAATTAAAATTTTTAAAAAATGACTTTATAAAAGGCCAAATAATCACAAATGAGGGAACAGGAACAAAATCTTTAATCACCAACTGGTAATTTTAGTCTTTTACCTGTTTGAGAGTAGCTGAAATGGTAGCATAGAAGATTGTGAGGATGGTGATAAGAAATAATTTTGGAGATTAAGGGAAAAACTGGCAATGCAGTGAAGAAATATTTGTAGAAAATTAAGATAGAGGAGGCAGGGGTGATGGCACATGCTTGTAATCCCAGTGGCTCAGGAGGGGAAGGCAGGAGGATTATAAATTTAAGACCAGCCTCAGCAATTTAGCAAGATTCTGTCTCAAAACAAGAACTTAAAAAGGCTGGAGATGTGGGGTGCATGTGGGTCAATGGTTAAGTGCCCCTAGGTTCAATCCCTGGTACCAAAACAAAACAACCACAACAGCAAAAGCAAAACAAACAAGTGAAAGAGTACAAATAAGAGTCATACTGGAAAGAGGAATGAGATTTTATAATTAGAGTCTTTAAAATCCAGGGCTGCATTTTGCTCACAGGTGTTGTGGTGGATTTGATATGAAGCTACATTTTAAAAGTGTTATTCATATTTACCAGTGCATAGTACCAACAATATTTTCTATCAGCCTATTATTAACTTGGTCCATCTAGATATAACTTGTAATATAGTGAAGGTAACATAGATTTTACCTACATCTACATTTTTATGGGGTTAAAATAATACAAGTATCAGCTTAATAACATTTACCATAATTTCTTGCTGCCTTGGAGCATGAATAATTTTCTGTCCAAAATATGGAATTAATTTAAATTAATGAGAGTTTTGTGGTTCATTTAATTATAAGCCTAAAGCTAAATGGTTAATGTATCTTTGTGATATGGAAAATGGTTTTATCAAACTTTTCACTCACCAAATTGATGATATGCACTCATGCATGCCTACTGGAAAAATACTGATATAATTGAAATGTATAGATATCTTAGAATACTATATGCTAAGCAGTTTTGAGACTATCCCTTATTATTCAATAAATGCTTCTACTGCTACAGAAATTAGTCTTTGTTAACTAAAATAATATTTAAAAATCTAGCTTTCTCTTTTTTTCTTTTACATAAAGTGAGATTTTATTTGTTTGCTCTTAGTAAATACCCACAAGATACATCTTATTCACAATTTACTATTTCTAGCCATAGAACAATAGTAATATAATCCAGAAAATAGATGGAGAGAATAAACATGCTATAAACTATATTGTACATTGTTATATTTCTCTGGGTTTCTCTAGCAGACAAAGTATTTCCTTGGCACAAAACTGGAGCAAAGATTGCTGGAATTTTATTCTGGAATTCATAATTTAATCATATTTTTTACTTTGACTTTTGCTGGATTATTCTTTCTGATTTTTTGATTTCTCCTTGAGATAACCTCGACCTTATTTTTTTCATGTTAACTACTTGGATGGATCTGTTTTGTACTGTTATAACAGACTATCACAGAGTGGGTAATTATAATAAATGGATATTTACACTTCTGGATTCTAGGAAGTCCAATACCAAGGTGCCAACATTTAGCAATATCTTTTTTTCTGCATCATCACATGATAGAAGGCATCACGTGACAGAAGAGCAAAAAGGAGTTGGAGTGTGTGTGAATATACTTCCTGTGATAATGTCATTAGTTCACACGTGAGAACAGAGACCTCTATGACTTCAAAATATCTTAAAGGCCCCACCTGATAATCCCATCATGATTTAAATGAAATATCGACAAAAGTTTTGGAGGAGACAAGCGTTGATATCACAGAATTACAGCCTTGGATCCCAGTATTTTTGTCCTTCTCTCATATGAAGTACATTTATAGTAATATATCCTAAAATTCAATTTGTTCTAGTATCATCTCTAAATTTCAAAGTTTAGAATTTCATCTAACTCACATATAGATGGGATTCAAGGCACAAATCATCCTAAGGCATATTTCTCTCTCTGAGTCTGTGAAATCAAAACAATTTGTCTTCTTTCAAAATTAAATCATGAGAAAGTTATAGCATAGATATTCTCTTTCCAAAAGAGAAAAATAATCAAGAAAAAATGGATGACTAATCCCAAGTTAATTTAAAACCCAGTGGGATGAGATTGATTAAATATTAAGCCCCCGAACAATCTTGCTTGACTCTACATCTTGCCTCCTGGACACACAGAGGTAGGGGTGGGCCACTAAGACTTCATGAAGTCCCACTCCCATGACTTTTCTGATTTCAACCTTTAATCCAGTTTCTAATACTCTGGTTCTGTGCTATCGGAGACCTCATCAAAATGTCTTTACCATTCATTTTTCTACCAACATTCTGATCATGACTACTTGTGTGAAGACACTCTATAGCTTAGTAACACTGCTTTTAAATAAAATCCTCTCTTTAGTAAGTTTTGTACTTTCCCTATAGTACTCATTATCTTCTGAGTTTTCAGCAGAATCATCCTTAATATCCATTCACAGTTATAAACTTTTTCTAGCATTTACTTTGAAACTGTGCCAATATCTACCCGTTACCCAGTTCCAAAGTGACTTCTCTATTTTAGGGGGTGTTTCCTATAGCAATAACCCCATTCCTGGTACCTATTTATGTCCGTTTTGTGTTGCTTTAACAGAGTACCAGAGACTGAATAATTTATAACAAACAAAAAATTAATTGGTTCACCTTTCTGGAATTCTAGGAAGTCCAATATAAAGGTACCAGCATTTGGTAATGACTTCCTTGATCTGCCATAGTGCTATAAAAGGCATTAATCACATGGTCAAAGGGCATAAAGAGAGAAAGAGGAGACAAGGCCACTCCTGTGATGATGATGTAGTTAGTCCTCCCATGAGGGCAGAGCTTTCATGACCTAAATACCTCTTAGAGGTCTCATGTCCAAATACATTCATAATAGGTATTGCATTTACATACCTGTTTTGGAGGGACAAACATTCAACTTTAGTAGGTTTGCATTATGTTGGAATGTTTATTAGGTGACTCATATTCTCAAAAACTGTAAGTTTCATCCCCTAAAACATGACTTCTGTGGATGATTCTGTAATTTGTGTACTTTTCACTGGGGGGCACAACTAAAATGTCTATATTGCCTGTACTTTCTGCTGAGCCTATCCATTGGATTAAGGAAGATTCATAATACAACAATACTGGTCATGTGCTAATGTAAGACAGATTGGTTGGACAAAGGGGCTGCCATATTTTTATTTGCTTGAAGACACTCTATAGCTTAGTAACAGTGTTTTTAAATAAAATCCTCTCTTTACACAGATCTCATTGCTAGGGCAAATTAAGTTCTGTATTTATAAAGGTCTTGAATATGACTTTGTTTTCACATTAACAGAGTATCTCCAGAGAAAAAATTCAGACATATTATTTAAAAATTAGAGCTGGTGAAATCACATAATGGTTAAAAAGCTATTTTCTACTGGGAACTAAAATAGGGATTTATGTTTATTCATTGGTAATTAGATATTTTTTGGCTTATGGAATAAACTTGAAATTTTTAGTGAAACTTACTTTTAAGCACTCATTTTTTCCCACTTAAATTAAATTGTAAATCTTAGCAGTTTGATGTCTACACATTCATACAAGTGCCTCTTATGCTTTGGCAGTAATGTATCATGGTTATTTTAATTGAAAAGCTATTTCATTATTCACAGTATGAGTCTGAAAATACTCGTGTGTGTGTGTGTGTGTGTGTGTGTGTGTGTGTGTATGGGCACATACACAAGCAAGAATTTCAATAACATCTAAATTGAAAATAATATCTTTTACTTATGTAATGAAAGCAGTTAGGGAAATAAAGTTATTTCTATGTATTTTAAATTATCTAATTTAAATCGGTCTCAGGATAATCCTTCTGTGACTGATGGAAATATTTTAAAATGGCCTTCTTGAAAGTTATGGATCATTTCAAGACCAGACATTTTGAGAAACTTTGAGATTTTAGTGCTATGAGATGTGATTTTTACAGACTTGCATGATCCTTAGTCTCTAGTTTTGGTCACGTCACATCCAACAGTTTCAACTTAGGGCCAACCAGGTCAAGGGAGACAGATGCTCTGAAAGGATTTAGTCCTTAAATTATGATGTGCACCTAAATACCCACAAATCACAAGATTGGTTTAGCCTTACCTTATTAAAAATAATAAATGGGAAATATCCAATGTCATTCTTATGGTCTAAAAACCATCATTTCTGTCTAAATCAAATCAAAAGTATAAAAGCCCAATACAAAATGTAGGAGGAAAAATTCTTTGGAAATCTGTAAAGGTACAGAAGTGATGACTGATTATTGAAATTTAAATTTAATTCTTATGAGGTTTATATAAAGAATGATATAATAAGGCAAAAATTTGAATATGTTATTTACTTTGGGGTTAATGCATCAAATAGCAGTTATGTGTATAGCAGTTACAATTAAAATGCAAGTTTGAATGTGCCTATTTCTGATTGACATTCTGATTCTTATTATTAAAAACTGAGTATATGATAGATCTGGAATTCAAAGTCTTTTTAATTTTTGTCTGATTCTATTCAATCATTTAGCCTCCTCTGTTGAATGATAAAAAATATTCTTGACAAACCAAAACAGAAATCATTCTTCAGATGGGATGTTTTTTTAAAAGTTGAATTTATTAATACTGTACTAGAGAACTTCTTAATCTCGTCTCCAGACAATAAAATGTCACTTAAAATTACTTAATAATTATAAATTATGTTCGAAAGTGATTCTAAATATGAAGAAAAAATCAAATTGGCTTCTTACAGTGTCAAAAATGACTCACCTTGAAAGTTATAACTTACTTTATGTGGAATGAGAAATTCTATTTAAATGTCCTCATTGGAGCCATTCGACCAGTCAGTGCAAAGAACTGAAATAGCCAGATTTCACATTAATATAGAATATTTGAGTCAATTATCATGTATAAGAAAAGACTACTGATTAAGCAGATGACTACCTAATATGTAGTTCTAAGAATTGTCAACACAACATGTGAAAGCATTCTCCACCTCGATCTCTGCCTTCTGACATTCACACTCAATGTAATCTGAACTTACTGACTTGCTAACAAGTACAGCAAATGTTATGGGATGTCACTTTCAAGATTAAGTGAAAAAAACTATGGCCTCCCTTTTCTGTCTTCTTGTCTGGGAGGAATCCCATTGCTATGTTGTGCAGCAGACCTGTGTCAAGGGCTGAGTGAACTCAGATTCAGGTCCTTGGAGGCCTGCTAATTGCCAGATGATTAACCTTGAAATTGTATACTTTTCCCCTATTTAGTCTTATGAGAACACAGAACCAAGTAACAGAATAAAATTTCATAAGAGCCTCTGAACAAGAATCACCAAGCGAGCTACAGGTAAGGTCCTGATGCAAAGATGATAAATTTATTTCAGCTGCTGATTTTGTTCACAATGATATAAACTAATATAAATAGCATTTATTAATTCATTAACTACTTTTAGCTAATTATTAGTAATTTCATTATTTTAATGGCTATAATTTTCAAATGTTTTCTTATTAAAAACAACATCTTCTACATGGCCTTTGTATTTATTTATATGGTATGTTATTGGTATATCTGGGGAGAAATTACATGTTTAAAATGGTAGAAAATTCATATATTTTATAATGTATATTATATTCCTAAATTTCAGACAGTATTTACATTCAGGATAAGAATGGTGAGAAATTTAGAAATAAAAATTATAAAATGATAATTGAAATCCATTTATTTTAGGTGAATACCCTGTCCATTGACCTATAATATCTTTGGACATCTATTTATAATTAATTTTGTATAGCCTTTTATTTTTATTAACACACATTAATTGCACAAATTAATGGGTTTCACTTTGACATTTTCTTACTTGTATGTATCATGCATCAATCATGTTAACCCTTCCTCTTACCCTTTCCTCCCCTCACTTCTTTCTGCTCCCCCACCCCCCACCTCCCTTCTCAGTCCCATAGTCTTTCTTCTAGTTTCAGGTCCTCTTTTCTTTTTCTTTTTTTCTGTTTTCTTTTTTTGTTTCTTGTTTGAATATATGAGACAAAACACATGCTACTTTTCTGTGTCTGATTTATTTCACTTAACATGATGAACTAGTTTCATATATGTTCCTGCAACTGACAAAATTTCATTATTCTTTATGATGGCTTATTATTACTCCATTTTGAGTGGCCAACCAAAATGTTGCATCAGAAGAATCCATAGAATCATAGTAATTCCCTGAATGAGTGAACTAAAACATAATTTCTGCAGTGGCAAATTGAGGTAGAAAGATAAAGATCACAGGAAAAAGTCAGTTGGCAATACAATGAATAAGCAACCAGATGAAAACCAAAAATAATAATTTGCAGAATAGAAAGTGAATTAACAAAGGCAACAGATGGCACCAGTGTCAGGTGTGCTGTGGTTCAGTGGGGAAGGGGGAGCTCCCTTCTGATGAGTGGAAATATTCTTCCACTGAATTCAAGAAAAACAGATGGTGACCAACTCTGAACACAGAATAACCTCAGAAAAGCTGAGTTTAGCCTAACCAGGAGAAAATCCTGGAGCTCTGCCTAAAGAGAGACTCAGAATCTTGCAGGAAAAATGATTGAAGTGATCTTCCTTGCCACCTTTCCCCAAGCTCAGAAGGGGCTGGAGGATAGGGGTAGTAGTGGTTCTAGCTTAAAGGGAGATTTTGTTTGGACTTCCTGAATGAACAGATTAGCAACCCATAAAGTTTACCATTGTATTTCAGATTCTGTTCTCTATCTTTTCTCTTGTTCTTGGTATATTTGTTAGTTGATGATTCCAAATCAAACAGCTACTTACATTCTATTTTTCACTGGATTGGTGGTACCCATATCACGAGTAAATCTGGTCATACAAGAGAGACTGGGAGTCAGTCTGAGAAACCCCGAGTGGCTGGTTGATTAGTCGGCAGAGCAGAGAAGATAAGAAGGTGCTTCCATTGAAATTGGTGGTCTTATTTCTGGGATAAAGAGTGTGGCTAATGGGGGCATTAGGCTGGGACAGATAAGGGTCAGATAGGAAGAATAGACACAAGTTGCCACTTTTCTCAAGCCCAGAATTGGCTGGAGGATAGAGTGACACATCCCAAACACCTCTTCCCAGCAAACAGACAGAGCCTTTCAAGACAAGAGGTGAATTTAACTCATATTGGGTTACCGATGGAGCAGGGGAAAAAGCTGGTCAGGATCCTTGCCAGACTTGCATTGCAACCTCTAGACACAACAAAGCCATTCGGAGATTGAAACTGCTTCAAAGCAAACAACATACCTTGTTCCATAACACCCACCCCATGCCCCACCAGCACAGGTAATTAAGTAAGAAGGATGTCAAACTCAACATAGAGACTCTCCTAACAAGTTTGACCACCTTGCTCAGAGCTGAAAACAAAACAAAGCAAGAAAACCAGCACAACATTTGTATCACAGAAACTTTCTCACAGATGAGAGTTTCTAAAATTGAAATTCCAGAGAGAAAAAACTCTATTTTAAACATATTATCAAGAAGTAAGCCAAACCTCGGTATGATAGTTATTGCATTAAATGATTGATATTGATTATTAGTAGTTTTTTTAGTTGTATCTAATGCTATGTCTTCTTTCAAGTATATCCTTTCTTGACACCTTTTCTCTTCCATTTTCATTTTTATGACCTTTCCTGCATCTGTTTTGCTCTCCTTATTTTGAATTCTGTGTCCTTTCCCACCTTTATTCTTTCTTTCTTGCTATTTTATACTACCTATTTTTTCATCTTATATTTCAGTTCAATTTAATCTTTTTAACCCATTCTTTACTATTATTCACTCACATTTCTACTTGGTTAATATAGCTGTAGAGACTGTTAGTAATTATAGTATATTTTGGCAGATGGTTTCCCCTTAAATTACAACACATTCAAAGAACTGAAGGTTAAAATTAAGACTTTGAGTACAGTGATAGGATATATTAAAGCTAAGATATATGTTGAGTCCTTGAACTATTATATGCCCTTCAGTAGATAAATGGATAAAGAAAATACGGTATATATAAACAATAGAATATTACTCACCATTAAAAGAGAATAAAATTATGGCATTTGCAGGTAAATGGATGGAGTTAGAGAATATCACGGTAAGTGAAGTAAGCCAATTCCAAAAAACCAAAAACCAAATGTTTTCTCTGATAAGTGGAGGCTGATTCATAATGGAGATGGGGTGGGATAAATGGAAGAACTTTAGATAGGACAAAGAGGAGGGAAGAGAAGGCTGGGGGAATGGAGGTAGGAAAGATGGTGGAATGAAATGGACACCATTACTCTAAGTACATGTGTGAAGACACAAATGGTGTGACTCTACTTTGTGTACAACCATAGAAATGAAAAATAGTTCTACATTTGTGTACTATGAATCAAAATGCATTCTGCTGTAATGTATAACAAATTAGAACAAATATATAAATTAATTTAAAAAAGAGAGAGACCAAACTTAAAATTGAATTCAAAAAGGGAACCAAGATATAGGCCAATGGTATTAATGGCATTTTCAGCAAAATAATAGCAGAAAAATATTCAGGTCTTTGCAATGAAATAGATGAACACTTACAGGACATAGATTAAACCCCAAAGAGATAAGATTTTAAAAAATCTCCATGGTACATTATGATTAAAAGGCCTAAGATATAGAACAGGACAAAATTTTAGAAGCCTCAAGAGCACAAACAAAAACAAAACCTTAGGTCATACTTTGAGGAAAACCAATAAGAATATCTATGATTTCTCAAAAGAGACTCTAAAATCCAAGAAGGTGTGGAACAACACATTCCAAGTCCTGAAAGAAAAGTGTTGCCAATGAAAATTGCTATGCTGTTTGCCAGAGACCCATATCACAGGCAAAGATATCTAGAGACTGAAAGTTAAAGGATGGAAAAAGATATTCCATGCAAGTGGTATTCCTGAACAAGCAGGAGTAACTATTTTCATATCTGAAAAAGCAGATTTCAAGCAGTATTTAATCAGAAGAGACAAGGAAGACCACTTCATACCTATAGAGAGAACAATCCAACAAGAAGATATAATGATAGCATATATTTTTGCCCAAATGTCAGTTTCCTAATTACATACAACCAATGTTTCTTGACATGATGACTCAGATAAACCCCAGTACTATAATACTGAGTGATGTAAATATTTCCTCTCACCAATATATAGGCTATCCAGCCACAAATGTATAAATACATTTTAGTCATAACAAAATCCTATAAATGAAAAATATCTTACAGACATCTATAGAATATTTCATCCAACAACAGCGAATTTTACTTTATTCTCAATTGTTCCTGAAATTTTCTTCACAATAGACCATATTTTAGTTCAGAAAGCAAGTCTTAGCAAATACAAAAAAAAATCAATATAATGCCTATCAGATAATGATGGGATGAAATTAAAATTTGGCAGCAAGAAAAACTGCAGAAACTATGTAAATAAATGGTGAATGAATAATCACTTTGTAATAATCACTGGATCATAGGAGGAATGGTGGAGAGATTTAGAAATTTCAAGATTCAGAGAGGATAGTGACACAATGTACCAAGATCTCTGGGACACTATGAAGGAGGTTCTAAGAGCAAAGTTTATATATTGAGTATCTATATAAGTAAACCATAAAGATCCCAAATAAACACTCTAATTTTACCTCTCAGTGTCCTAGAAAAACAGGAAAAATTAATTCCCAGGCTAGTAGAAGGCAGGAAATAATTAATATCAGATACAAAATTTGTAGAATAGATAATTATAAGCAATAAAAAGAATCAATGCAATAAAGATTTGGTTCCTTGAAAAGATAAACAATATTGACAAACCTTTAGCCAAACTAACCAAAAGAAACAGGAAAAACTCAAACAAAATTAGTCCTTAATGATCCTCTGGAATTCTGTAATATCTCCGTCTGTAATATCCATAATGATATCTCCAGAGGATCATTCAGGACTATTTTGTAAACTTAAAATCCAATAAATTGGAAAATCTAGAAGATATTGACAAATTTCTAGACACACCCAACCTACTTAAATTGAAGAAAGATACAGAAAACCTAAATAGGCCAATAATAAGCAATGACATTGAAGCAGTAATAAAACATTTTCCAACTACAAAAGCTCAGAATCTGATGGCTTCACAGCTCAATATCACCAGATCCTTAGAAGAACTAATGCCAATGCTTCTTAAATTACTTCATAAAATAGGAGGAAACACTCTCAAATTTACTCTGTCAAGTTAGTGTCACCATGATATCAAAAACATATAAGGATTCACCAAGGAAAGAACACAATGGACCAATATACTTGATGAACATAGACGCAAAAATCCTTAAAAACCTATTTAAAAACACATTAAGAATGCTGCACATCACAATGAAGTTAGTTTTTCTCGAGGGATGCAAAGTTGGTTCAACATGCATAAAAGTAATTCATTGTATAAACAGAATTAAGGACAAAAATCACATAAACATCTCAATAGATTTAGAGATAAAATCCTACAATAAAATCCAGCACTCATTCATGTAAAAAAACAAAACAAAACTGAACAAACTAGGGATAGAAGGAACTTATCTCAAACCATCATACTGAATAGAGGAAAAACTGAAAATATTTCCTCTAAAGTCAAGAACAAAATAGCAATGTCCAACCTCATCATTGCTATTCCTATACAGTACTTGAAATTTTACTCAGAACAATTAGATAAGACATGAAAAACAAAGGTATACAACTAGGAAAAGGAGAAGTCCAATTATTATTGTTTTTAGATCATGTGATTGTATACCAGAAGATGCCCAAAATTTTACCAGTAGATTTCTAGAGCTAATAAGCAAATTCAGTAAAGTAGCAGAATACAAAATCAGTATATAAAACCCAATAGTTTTTCTATATAGCAATAATGAATTCACTAAAGAAAAAACAGAAAAAAAATCCCATTCACAATAGTCTCCAAAAAATAAAATACCTTGTAATGAATATAAGCAAGGAAATGAAACACCTCTGCATAGAAAACTATATATCACTAAAGAATGAAATAGATGAGGACATTAAAGAATGCAAAGACATTTCATGTTCTTGGATAGAGAGAATTAATATTGTCAAAATGGCCATACTACTAAAAGAGACCTACAGATTCAATGTAATTTACATCAAAACAGTAATGATATTTTTCACAGAACTAGAAAAAAACTGTATTTCACTTGGAAGAACAAAATACCAAGACAAAATACCAAAATTCTGAGCAATAAAAATATGGGTGAAGACAACACAATACCCACCCTTAAATTAACCTATAGAGATATAGAAACAAAACAACTTGGGGTTGGCATAAAAAAAATAGACATGAAGACCAATGGAATAGAATAAAAGATGCAGAGACAAACCTACACAGATATAGTCATCTCATATCTGACAATGCAATCCAAAAGCCTTTTCAGGAAGGGGTATTAGGAAAACTAGTTATCCATATGTAGAAGAATGAAACTAGATCCCCATCTCTCACTCTGCACAAAAGTCTGCTCAAAGTGAAACAAAGACTTAGAAATTATACCAGAAACTTTGTAATAGCAAAGGGAAAACACTCCAACATATTGATGCAGGCATCAACTTTCTCAATGGGACTCCTAAAACTCGGAAAATATAACCAAGATTTAAGAAATGGAATGGTAGCAAATTAAAAATCTTCTTCATGGCAAAGGAAAAATTAAGAGCATCAATTGAGTGCATGCAGAATGAGAGAAAATCTTTGATAATTTCTCTTTTGATAATTAATATTCAGGATATATAAAGAATTTGAAAAACTTAACATGCACACATACATACACACACAAACCCCCAAATAATCTAATCAATAAATGGGCAAATGAGCTAGACATACATTTCTCAAAAGAAAACATACAAGTGGCCAATAAATATATGAAAAAATGTTTAATATCTTTGGCAGTCAGAGAAATACAAATCAAAATTATTTGAGACTTCAGTTAGAAATCAATCATCAATAACACAAATAGTAATAAATGCTGGCAATGAAAAAGAGAAAAAGGAACATTTATGAATTTATGAATTTCTGTTAAGAATTTAATACAACTACTATGGACATCAGTATAAAAATACCTAAAAAGATAAGAAATAGCACCACCAAGGAATCTCCGTACTGCCTTCCATATTGGTTGACACAGCTATCCCACTCCTTGGTTTATACCCAAAGGACTTAAAAACCACATACTGTAAGGATGCAGCCACATCAATGTTTATAGCAGCACAATTCACAATAGCTAAATCATGGAACCAACTTAGATGCCTTTCAGTAGATGAATGGATAAAGAAAATGTGGTATATATACACATTGGAATACTACTCAGCATTAAAAAGGAATAAAATCATGGCATTTGCAGGTAAATGAACAGAGTTGGAGAATATCATGGTAAGTGAAGTACGCCAATCCCAAAAAACCAAAGGCCAAATGTTTTCTCTGATAGTTGTATGCTAATCCATAATGGGGATGCAGGGGGAGAGTGAGAAGAATGGAGGAACTTTATATATGGTAAAGGTGAGGGAAGGAAAGGGAAGTGTATGGGGGTATAAAAGATGGTGAAATGAGATGGACATCATTAACCCTAGGTATATGTATGAAGATACGAATGGTGTGATTCTACTTTGCGTACAACCAGAGACATGAAATGTTGTGCTCTATATGTGTACTAAGAATTGAAATTCATTCTTCTGTCATTATAACAAATAAATTTATAAATAAATAAAAATATAAATAAATAAAAAGTAAATTAAAAAGAAATAATTTTTTTTTTTTAAAGAGAGAGTGAGAGAGGGAGAGAGAGAGAGAGAATTTTAATATTTATTTTTTAGTTTTCGGCGGACACAACATCTTTGTTTGTATGTGGTGCTGAGGATCGAACCCGGGCCGCACGCATGCCAGGTGATCGCGCTACCGCTTGAGCCATATCCCCAGCCCGAAATAAATTTTTAAAAAGAAATGGCACCACCATATAACACAGATATACTTCTTGTATTTATCCAAAAGAATTAAAGTTAGCATATCATAATGATATATTCATGATAGCCCAGTTATGAAGCCAGTCTAGCAACAGAAAAACAGATAAAGAAAATACATATACACAATAAAGTTTTATTCCACCATAAAGAAGAATGAAATTCTATAATTTGCTTGTAAATGTATGGAACTCAAGAACATCATGTTAAGGTGGGGGGCAGTCTCAGACAGTCAAGGTTTGAATGTTTTCTCTCATTTCTGAAGCTAAGAGAGAAAAGTACTTTTTAAAGAAAAGGATTTCATGAAAACAGAAAACGGTACAGAAAAGTAAGTGGATCTGAGGTAGGAAGGTTGGGAAGGTTAAAGAAATTCTGAAGATATAACTGACTAAATTATATATACACATTTATTACAATAAATCCCACTTTTGTGTATAGTTATAATGCACCAGTTAAAAGGAAATTCATTCTGTGCACACTATAGTTTCTTTACCCATTCATCTCTTGAGGTGCACTATGCTTATTCCATTATCTTGTCCATTATGAATAAAGCTACAATAAATATGGGCATGCAGGCATCTTCTTTGTATGCCAACTTCATTTCTTTCAGCTAAATAACCAGGAGTGGTATAGCTGGATCATATGGTCCAGGAGTGGTATAGCTGGATGGCTCTATTTTTAGTCTTTTTTTAAAAAAATAACTTGTAGATGGACACAATATCTTTCTTTAATTAATTTATTTATATGTGGTGCTGAGGCTTGAACCTAGTGCCTCACATGTGCTAGGCAAGGGCTGTACTACTGAGCCACAACCCCAGCCCTATGTTTAGTTTTTTGAGAAATCTCCATAATGTTTTCCTTAGTTGTTGTACTAATTTACATTCCCACCAACAGTGCATAAGGATTCATTTTTCTCCATATGCATGCCTGTATTTATTTTATTTTGTTTTTGATTTTTTGTTATTAGCCATTCAGATTAGGATAATATGGAATTTCAATGTTGTTTGATTTGCATTTCCCTGGTGGCTAAATATATTGAACATTTTTTTTCATATATTTATTAGCTATTTGTAATTCTTTTGAGAAATGTCTATTCAGATTACTTGCCTATTTTGGGTTGTGTGGCTGTTTAAAAGCCTTTTGATTCTTTATATATTCTGGATATATCAATCTACTTTCCAGTAAATACCTGACAAAGATTTTCTCCCATTCTATAGATTGTCTCCTCCTTTGGTTGATTCTTTCCTTAGTTTTACAGATGCTTTTTAATATTATGTAATCTTGTTTGTTGATGCTTTTCTTTTTCCTGAGCTACTGAGTCGCATCTGTTATTTATATACTAAACTATATTTTTCTTTTGTGGGCTTTACAATTTGTTTAAATGGACTTTTGCCTATTGTTTCTATAGACAAATATATGAAACAAAGATATATTTCCAATTATATTTTACTAAGATCTTAGTTTAAAGCTCAACAAGTATTTCACATAGAATCGTTCTGTTCTCTAATAAAATTATAAAGTAAATATTCATAATACTTTTGAACATTATTAGTATATAAAATCATAACAAATTAATTATGATGGTCTTCACAGGTGAACTCAAAGAATTTTTTTTCAGAGTTCCCATTTTTGGTGTAGTTCCTAAGTAAAATGACTATTATCTTTAAGAAAAATAAATATGCCCAATTTAAAACCTCTATCAATAAAACAAAAAAGTTTAATGCAATATGAAAAAGATACAGTGATACAGTGATATACAGTGATGCTTGCCATCCCTCCCCAACTTCCAGAAAAAAAATCCGTGATATAATCTAATGACATTTTAGATGGTTCTAATAGCTACCCCAACATTAGTACAACATTGCTCTGTTTTTCAGCTATTGGTGTTCCCTGGTTATGTCACTATTTATAAAAGTAAAGCAGATGGTTAATTTTTTAGAAAATGGATGTCAAAAATCTAATTCCTTTTATTTTTTTAAAAAAACATTTTTTTGTCTAGAAAGTATGCACACTGTTTTGGAATGAAGTATAGACAAAACAAATATTCTTCATTTTCTGGTTAAAGACTGCTCTTAATTATCATTGCATTGGCTGGTTTACCATGTAGTATTTGAGCAGTTGCCTATCACTTATTGAAAACTAGCTTAAGTGCTGGTGCTGCTTGATAACTGTCATAAAGTGACATGAGATACAAAGCATACAATAAATCACACATTCCCTTCTTTTCTTTTTATTTTCCTTTTTAAAATATTTGCTACATGTTACTTATTGGGTAAAACTTCATACCCTCTGTCCACTGCTATCATGGGTTTTTAATTTTCAATAAAGTTTTAAAATTACAGACAATGAGAAAGGAAAAATGTCATACAGAATGGGAAAACTTTCACTCCTTTGGAAAAGAATCTTTCTCATCAGACAAATCAGGTTTTCAATGGCTGGAGAGAAAGCTCCACCATTTAATATAATGGAAGAACCTGAATGCATTCTTCTTCCTCTCTCCTAGTTAACTACATGAGCTGCAAAAGTTCAAGGAAGCTATCTTCAAGAAACCGCTAAATAAGTACTGAAATTTCTGTGTATGACATGAAATAAAGTGTAATAGTTACAATACTCTGCATTTAATCTTTGCTTTCTTCCAGAGGTATTGGCTCCTTCTTCTCTATCGTCTCATTGAAGCAGAATAGTGAGGTACTCCATGTCATGTTACCACAGAAGTATTAAGGCAGAACTTTGGCACTACTTTGACAATATTATCTAAAAATATGTCAGATTTTGTCATTTTACCAAAACATATATTTGAATTGTGTGCTTGAAGGGGTTTGGCATGGAAAAATGAATCAGCTAGGTTTCGAATGAGCTTTGCTTACTTTTAATTTCTGCAATTCAAAAAGTTCTATTGCCCCTTGCTAGAATTAAATATTGTTTTTGAAGTGCTTAGTGTTATTTGATAATTGTGGAAAGCCATAAAATTCTTCAGATTAATTCATTAAAAATCTCAAAGTTTACTGCCAAGGGTCCAGGTTGCCAGAGGTCCTCTAGGGCCAATAGAACTATCTTCAAGGCCTGGGAATCTCATATCTATAAAATTCTAGGGAGAGATAAAGCCTTTATGATTGATTTGGAATATTGTCTTCAGTTAGAGAACATAAACTTAGCAAAGATAAAAATGTTTTCTTATTAATGATTTAAAAAAAATTTTTTTTCAGTTTTAGATGGACCCAGTACCTTCATTTTATTTCAAACCCAGTGCCTCATGCATGCTAGGCAAGCACTCCACCACTGAGCCACAACCTTGGCCCCTTAATTAATGATCTTTAAAGAATAAGTTTCATAACTCTCCAAATAACTTATTGAGTGTTGATAACCAGAGAAGATCATCACCATAGAGTTGGTGGTAGCTATGGCTTTGGGTTTACAGAAAATGTAAAATTTTATGGTCTCATGTTGTACCTCAGAGTTTACCTTCTAGGTAAACATGAGCATGTTTTCTAGCACTGACATGACTCTTGAAAATAATGATGTAGTTGTATCTTCAGGGAATTGTTTCCAGGGCTACCCTTTGATACCAAAATTTATAGATGCTAAAGTCCCTTGATAAAAAATATATTAGTATTTTCTCTACAACTTCCACACATCTTCCTGTGCCTATAAAATCACCTGCAGATTACTTATAATATCCAATATGATGTAAGTGCTAGGTAAATTGTTGTTATACTGCATTGCCTGAACAATAGTAACAAGGAAAAAAAAAAGTCTGAATATGTTAGTATAGGCAATTTTTATTCCTGAATACTTTTAATCCGTGGTTGGTTGGATCTGTGACTGTGATAACTCTCAGAAACAGAGAGATGGTGGCATATTGTCTTCTTTTGAATAGGAATCTTCTCAGAAGATATTATGTAAAGAAAAGATAAGCAAATAATTAGCTTGGAAACCTTGTTATTGAATGGTTTGGTGATAATCCAAGAAAATACATCTTTGCTAGACACTTACAATTTAGTCTTTACTTTTAATTTTAGATTTACAGAAGCTAAATCTGGTTAATCAAAAAAAGTAAAAGAAAAAAAATAGATTCATCATAACATTTAACAGTAATAAGATTTCAAAGGATATTCTTTTATTTATTTATTTATTTTTATTAGTTGTTCAAAACATTACAAAGCTCTTGACATATCATATTTCATACATTTGATTCAAGCAGATTATGAACTCCCATTTTTACCCTGTATACATATTGCAGATTCACATCAGTTACACATCCACTTTTTTACATACTGCCATACTAGTGTATGTTGTATTCTACTACCTTTCCTATCCTTTACTATCCCCCCTCCTCTCCCCTCCCATCTTCTCTCTCTACCCCATCTACTGTAATTCATATCTCTCTCTTGTTTTTTTCCCCTTCCCCTCACTTCCTCTTATATGTAATTTTGTATAACAATGAGGGTCTCCTTCCTTTACCATGCAATTTCCCTTCTCTCTCTCTTTCCCTCCCCCCTCTCGACCCTGTTTAATGGTGATCTTCTTCTCATGCTCTTCCTCCCTATTCTGTTCTTAGTTGCTCTCCTTATATCAAAGATGACATTTGGCATTTGTTTTTTAGGGATTGGCTAGCTTCAATTAGCATAATCTGCTCTAGTGCCATCCATTTCCCTGCAAATTCCATAATTTTGTCATTTTTTAGTGCAGAGTAATACTCCATGTGTATTCGTGACAGACCACAAGTAGAGAAAATAAGACTCCCTGTCCTGGCTGACAGTTGGTAATAGTAGTATCACAACTTTGTTCCTGTTAAACAAAAGAAACACAAACAAAACAAAACAAAAGCTTGATAATTTGGTATCAAATCTTCAAGCTTGATGGCTAAGAACTTTATTTTCTGTGAATATCGATAGTGCAATACTTGTCTTCTACATTATTTTTTTCCCAAATAATCTTGATAGCTGTGTTGTCTTGGGACAAGAAAAATGTTTCTATTTAAATAGGAAATAATTAAGATTATCACCTCAGCTCTTGGCAGTAAGACAAGTTAACCAGAATTGTGATATCACTTAATGGTCATGGGTAATGAATCTTAAATGGACTCCACCCTTTACAATTTGTTGCAAAAGGACTTTACTGTGACATGTCACCTTCCTAGAAAACACAGGGCATATCTGCCTATTGTAAGGGGGTCCACACTCTAATCTGTGGGCTGGCATTGCAAGACATATGCTTCTTATAGCTGATGGGCCACTGAGAGCAAAGGATAAATTTGCTCTGTTATTTCCTATTAATGGCTCTCTGGGAGCTATATCAAGCTTATCCTGTGGATCTTCTTTTCCTGGTGACAACTTGATTATGGTAAGTATACATACTATAAGCCAAGAGAAGATACATAAATCAAGTTGACATAAGTCCAATTCAAAATCATAAATCAGTTTGACAAAAGTTGAATTTAAAAATGTATGAGTGGTCTGAAATTGACTGTGATTCTTTGAAGTTGTTTAAATAGAAAGGTTTGGGCAAGTACCCAAAGGGAAGATTTTAGAGATGGTTGAATGATTATGTCCATAACTCACATTGGTTTGTAGAAACTTTAACTAACATTGAAATAATTCCTTTTTACCATTTTCCTTTCAAAATTGCTTATGGAAGCAGTTACAGTGACTTATATTTTCTCTCAGGTCTATATTTAGTATATTAGATAACTTTAATGAAAATTTTGACTCACTTTATTTTTAACATTTTTTTGTTGACCTTATAATGAAGCCTTATTTTGTCAATATCTTCATATTTTCATGTCATGTTTTTACCCTCATATATAATTATTGACCAGGCTGAGAAGATAACCTTCCAAATGTTAAGATTTTAATCTCTCAAACCTTCCTACATTTCTAAATAAATCACTCTGTGCCAACAGGATCTTTTCAGTGACTAAAGGCATGTTCTTTTATTAGAGGTTTTAATTTTAGACTGCTACTAAAATATAGTTCCGAGAATATTATCCCCCTCTAAAATGATTAAATGCTGTGTTAATATTGATTTTTAAAAGCCCTCTAGGTCATTTCCTAGAAGCCCAGGATGCAGCTTAGCTGAGTAGAATTTTTTTTTCTCTGGTATGTGCCAGGATTACGGATATATTATTGTATTTGATAACAACCTATCACTAAACTGAGGAAGTTCTGTTTTACTCATTTAGTATATACTATATGCCTTAACATACATATAGAACACAGAGCATTCTCCTATGTAAAATTTTCTGTTACTCCATCAAGAAGAGGAAAAGCTGTGAAGATGGAGAAAACGTGTGTTCTCTGGGAAAACATGCAAATTTGAAGAAACAGACGCCTTCTCATGCTGGATGTATTGACTTCTCCAGGAGCTGTTTATGCCCTGTGTAGATGCAGATGGTCACATTTTTTCCCCTTTTGTTTTCTTTCATTCTTTTTTAGAGTGAGAGCAATATTAGTAAAGAAGTATGTGACACAAAGAGAAGGTTGGAGAAAAGGTTAGAGGCTCATTCCCAGAGCGGCTGTGAAACTTGGAACAAGCAACTGAGCTCCTCTAGGGTCCGATTTTCCCATGTGTGATCACAGTTGAAATACTGAATACTAAAATGCTCCCAATCTCTGAGTTAAACGTGAGATCTATGAAGCACTAGCTATGACTAGATCTGTCTCCTTACTTCAAAGTGAATCTCCTCCATAATTAGCTTTTATCATTATCTTCATTTCTTTACCTCTCACAACTCAATGATCCACTCAGATACTGTAGTGGACACAGTGCCCCAGCCATGCCATCCCTTTGGCCAGCCCTGAAGTTCATGTGCAGGAAGTCTTAAATCCCCATTAGCCTCACTGGGCTTCCTATAAGAACTTTAATATTGCACTACTTGTATCCAAATCCTCCTCTTGACCTGTATAGTGGGGGAAATTCTTGTGTTTCCTTTTGGAGGCTCTTCCTTAGGGACAGCATGGTTGGTTTCTGCTTGTAAGTCACCACAATCTCATGGATCTATCAGCACCTACCATCTTTCCCCCTAAGTGTTTTAGCATTGGGTATATGTTGCATATACAATTGGAATTAGTTCAAGGGATAATAGTTTGACCTATGATTTTCCTTCTGCCTTGGAGTAGATATGATTGATAGATAGACAGAAAAATGGATAAGATTTTGAGAAAGAGAGAGAAGCAGAATCAGTACTGTGACCTGATCACTGTGTCACATAGCATTGTTTCCTTATCATTCTCTGTGTTAGAAGCTTACCTTGGAGTGATTCATTAAGGGCAATCCTCATTCAAGAGGAAGGAAATTAGATTCTACCTTCTGCTGGAAGGAGTATCCAAGAATTTGTGGGCATGTTTTCAAACAACCATACTAGATATATTGATTAAATGCTTGAAGAAAGCAAAGTAGGTCTCCTAAACTTTTAGAGGACTTACCAAAAAACCAAACCAAACCAAAACAACAACAACAAAAAATGCTGCACCTTTTTTATTCTTCTTCCTGTTTCTTTGTCAAGTATGTTGTCTTATAGGGTGTCCTTTTTCCTCATGAAGTGTCCCCGTGATGCACTCAGTCAGTGCCCTTTGTGACGGGGTCTCCACCTACCTTTCAATCTCATTTAGCAATTATATTAGGGTATTTTCTCCACCCTTCTTTTCTCCCTCATGGTTGCATAATGTTCTTATTGCTGTTTCTCCTTGCTCAGGTTATATTGTTAACTTGAATGTCTTATCTTTTCTGCCTGTATAGATTATAGGGAGCCACTCCAAATGCATGCACCTTTAAGTCCTGATGCACCATGGGGTTCTGAAAGATCACTGTAGTCTGGCACATGGTAGTACCATGACTTGTGGCTTGGGCTGACACCCAGAGGGGTTGAGCTACACTCACCTGTTCCTTTGTAATCCCACCCCTTTGCCATTTGGGGGATAGAAGGTTCCATGGAACC
Organism: Urocitellus parryii; assembly: GCF_045843805.1. Lineage (NCBI taxonomy): Eukaryota > Metazoa > Chordata > Mammalia > Rodentia > Sciuridae > Urocitellus > Urocitellus parryii. Next base: position 113,913,295 of record NC_135531.1, read on the forward strand.
TCCTCTTGTGAGTTCTCTATATAAGAATAAAGAATTCCGGTGGCTCTCACTTTTTCTAAGGAACCCTTAAGATTGCAAAGCTGTCTCTGGATTATTGAAAAGGTAATTCTGTGTGGTTACGTGCTTTGTCATTTTCTTGAGTTATTGGAATAATCAGATTTTGTTAACCCAGCATTAGGTCGCCAGCACGGACAGTTGGTGATTATAGATCACATCCAGAATTATATAGTTCAGCTCACATTTTGGAGCTTTCTGAGACAAAGGGGTATAGAATCTTCCTTTATATAACAGTGTCTAGTAAATTGGGCCCAAACAATGACTACATATGTAATTGACAAAGCCCAGCTCACAGAAAGCTTGGCTTTCAACTCTTATAACCCCTGCAACATGCAACCCATATCCTTCATGGATCCTTATGGGTGTGTGAACCATGAGTAAAAATGTGATGTCATGTGGAGAGTAGACTAAACTCAGACAAACCTGAATGTGATCAGAGGAAGCACCATCCCCTGGCTGTATGACCCTGAACCTTGTCATTGAGGCATATCAATATCTATTTTTGAGGGAATTTGAGAAGGATTAATAATGTGTGTCATAGTTTCTGTGTAGGATTAGAGAATACTTGAGCCTGTGGGGTTATGTATCTTCCCATTCTTTCTGCTAGAAAATGCTCTTTTAAACTGAGTATGAAACATTAGTGACACATGCGATTATTTAAAAATGAAAAAGAATAAAGTAGAGCAGAAAATATCAAATATTTGTGGATATGGATAAGGGTCATAAAATGTTTATTTTACATACATGTATCTGTGTCTGAGCTAATTGCGTTATTCCAGTTTGAAAGCTGTGGCATTTGAGGGCCTGTGTTCTGCAAAGACACACCTTCTTTTGGTCATACCACACAGGGGGATACTTAAAGAGGCTTAAAAGCCAGAGGCTCAGGAGTCCATAAGCAATTGAAAACCACTTGCATTTAGGTTTCAACATAGTTATGTCTGATGTACTGGAATTATAAGAATTTTAAAAAAAGCAGAATTGAAGGATTGAGAGATTGTCAACTAGGCTCCTGTGAGAAATGAAGAGTCTGACTGAGGGAATGAAATTCAGAACCAGTGTTGCCTGTTAGGGAGATGACAATATACTCAATTAATATTACAAACTGCTGAGACTGCACACTTTCTGACTTGGTTCTCTAGTGTCATCTCCATTCCCTATAAAATAAAAAGGTGTGTGTGTGTGTGTGTGTGTGTGTGTTGTGTGTGTGTGTGTGTGACTATGTGTGGAGGGTGGCGGTAAGGATGAAAGACTGCATTGTTAGTGTCCAACTCACTCTGTCAAGGACTTTCTTCACCTTATCATGGAAAGCCAAGTAGTGAAGCTATAAAAATAATCAACAGGGATTCTCACAAATATAAAGAACTTCTTTAGAAAATTGTTTACTCAGTGGGGCAAATCTTCATTTATTGCCAAAGAGTGAGTGATTAACATCTACAGGTAGGTAGAGGGAGCAAATACCTCAAAGGGCATAGAAGACTGGTAATGAGATGTGGAACACTGCTTCTGGGCAAAAAGGAGGTCAGAGATGATGATGATGATGATGATGATGATGATGATGATGATGATAATGAGGAGGAGGAAGAGGAGGAGGAGGAGGGGGAGGAGGAGGAGGAGGAGGAGGAGGAGGAGAAGTAGTAGTAGTAGCAACAGCACTGGGGATTAAATCCAGGGAGCTTTACCACAGAGCTACACCCCGAGCCCTTTTTAATCTATTTTTTTTTTTGAGATGGTATCTTTGTAAGTTACTAAGTCTGGCCTTGAATTTGTGATACTCCAGCCTCAATCTTCAAATTAGCTGAGATTACAGACAAGTTTCACTGTATCTAGCATACAAACAGATGATTTTGACAGAGATGTAGCCAGGAACTCTGGTGGCATATTAGCAATATGGTAGATGGACTACATTAATGAGAAAGAGCAGAACCCCAGTGAACAGTAAGGCAGAGGATATGCAAAGGTTATGGGAAAAGTTTGGCTATTCTCCCATTTTCTAGAACTTCTTAAAGAGACACAAAAATAGGTTAATTAATATATCATGAGAATTTAACCTGATGTTCTTGTAATGACAGGTATAATAGTTTTGTATTGACTACATAAACAGAGACCCTTATATAATATGTGGGTTCTAGGATCCCCCAGGTGGGCCAGCAGACATCCACTTAGTAAAATTTGTTGCATAGCAGATTAATGAACTACCAACTCTGTCATCATAAACTCATCAATATTCTTAGTTGGGGAGCATGGAAAGAGAAGAAAAAGGAAAGAAGCAAGGGAGGAAATTATTTTATCCTTTACGATTAGCCAAACAAGCCCTCACTCTCTATTATAAAAAGTGAAAATTATCAGCTCTTCTTATACAGCTCTTCTCCATGTTTTCTCTTCCCATAGCTACAAATCTAGTTTTATAAAGTTTTTGTTTCCTCCCACAATGCTTTATGACATATTCCAGAGTTTCTTCCATACTGTTGGAGTTCAGTGAATTCTTCTGACCGAGTAATTCATATTAACAGTTCTATTATTGTATACCCACCGTATCTCCTTGTTCCTCCTTGAGTTGTTCCATGGTCACTTAAACCCTCTTATAACATGACTTCTGAAACCTTTGTTTTTAGTGTAGTCAGAAATTGTGTCTTCTTTTCTTGTCCACTGACTCCTTCTGGTTGGCATATAAACAGTCATTTAAAGTTGTAATATTCTGCTTTGTAAGTAAAGATAATGGAATGTATCATAAGGTTTAATAGCAAATGTTTGCAGAATATCTAATATGTCTGAAACACTATTAGGCTTGTGCCAACATCATTTTCCTCATTGGAGATCTAGTTTTCTTGTCCATCTGAAAAGACTGGCTGTACAATTGTTATTTGAAGCTCAGTATTATAACTATATCTATTAAAATGAAAATTTCATTTTCTCTCTAGGGCTTTTTGTTTTTCACTTTCACATAAAAGTCAATAGATTGTGTCTCCCTTACATTGTGATCTCTGTGAAAACAGGAAATGTATTCACCTAAATTTTAATCTCAATGGTTAACACAGTGCTTTTCCTTAGGCAGATGCTCAATAACTAATAAAAATGGTAGTGCTTTTATGTGTATGTATGTGTTTGTGTGTGTGTGTGTGTGTGTGTATAATGCCAAAATATATTCTACTGTCATGTAAAACTAAAAAATTTTTTTAAATGGTAGTGCCAATAGTGTCTTAACATTATTTTAGACTGTGATTCCTAATTCTTTTTGTTCTGACCTTTTTTAAAATTTTTTTTGGTTGTTAATGGACCTTTATTTTATTTATTTATATGTAGTTCTGAGAATCAAACCCAGTGCCTCAAACATGTGAGGCAAGTACTGTACCACTGAGCTATAACTTCAGCCCACTGTCCTTTTTTAAAACCCAATCTCTACTTGTAATTTTCAAGTGAAACTTCATTGGGAAAGTCAGTTCTTTTTTTTTTACATATAAATTTGAAGGTTAGATTATTTTTAGTTTACACAAAGCCTGTTTAGATGAATCCATGGCTTTATAAATCTTTATATACTTGAAATAAAATTTAATTTAACTTCTATTCAACCTTCAGTTTTCTTTTATTTTTTTACTGTGGTATCTTTGTACCATGTGGTATTTCTTTTTTTTTTCAAATCAAATTAAAACTGTAAAGTACCTCAGAATCACCTGCAGAGCTAATGAATACACAGATTGTTGAGCCCCACTTCTACAGCTCCTATATTTATACACAACTTTATATATTTTAAAATATATATTTATGTATTTATAAATAAATACATACTTATAGTGTGAAACTTAATAAGTGTTTGAGGTTTTTCCCCTTTTTTTTTGGTGATGGTGTTTTCTGCAGGGTCCGGGATTGAACCCAGGACCTTGAACATTCTATGCATGTGCTCTACCACTAAGTTATGGCCCCACCACCCAACATATAGTTTTAGATACATATACATTATGGGATGACTATATTGAGATAATCAACATATGCATTATCTCACATACTTATCGCTTCTTGTTCTTTCTCCTAAGTCAACCAGTTCCTAAGATAAAAAGTACAAAATTTAGTGTAAATTACATGATAAACATTATTTAAAAAATGCTATCCACATGTTTGAAACAATTTCCCTAGTAGAAGAGGTTTGTCCTGTTGTTTTCATAAAAGAAGAGTGAGCTGACATCTGTATTTTTACTTTTGAAACATTGAAACTAGTTTCTAAAATAATCCCAAAATAGTCTATTGCTTTCATGCCAAAACAATTTCATTCTTTTAGATCTGTAAGGAAATGTATTAGGGAACACAAAGTTGCTATAAGTCAGGGTTCTTACAAATGACTATATAGTACCTCAGCATCTCCTGCAGAGCTAATGAATACACAGATTGTTGGGCCCCATTTCTAGAACTCCTATTTTAACAGATCAAGGATAGGGCCTGAGAATTCCCATTTTTAATAAGTGCCCAGATGATGCCGATACTGCTTTCTGAAGGCTACACTTTAAGACCTACTGCTGCATGCCTTCACTGAGTATCACTTCTAAGGTGGTTTTTAATGGCATTATAAACCTCTGGACTCAAAATAACTTCAAAAGGAATATTTCTGAAAACCTAAATCTATTATTAAATAACTATAATTTCTGAAAGTAACATAAGTTAATTTTTTTTATCTGCAAAACTTTTCAAAGAGTAAAACAACAAGTAAGAAACTCTTGACTGAATAATAGTGTCTACTCTGTTGCATATTTAAAATACTACCTTTAGTATTCAATATCTTCTAAAATTACTTTTAATGTATTGATTTATTCCAAAAATATTCATTGAGTATCTGCTGTGTGTCTGTCTCCAGGGACAGATACACCGGAACACAACATAGGTATAAAGTTTATATGTACAATTCCATGACAATGAATCTGATATAGAGATGTTGATTTTAACGACCTTTTGGAAACCAAGAAGGCTCACACAACTTAAGGGTTATGATTAAAATATACCCTTTCTACATCCTCTGAGATCATCCATAATATAAAATACTATGAAAACATTTCATTTAAAATTTGAGGAAGTAATAGTTTTAGCAAATTTTATTTTGATTCTGAAAAATCAAAAACAGATGGAGGGCCTTTACAGGAAATTGGTTATTGATTTATTTATTTTGATAGAGGTAGCTGGGTTTTGTCTCTTCTCGGCAGTTCATGCAGAATAGCTGATTTTTCCTAGACACTTACTGTCTACAGTTAGATGCATCATACCTTATGTAGATCAATGTGTGTTTTGGTACTTCAAATATGTTGACATTGAAACTGTTCTTAGTATTTCTTACATATTAATTGCCTATAATAATCTATGAGGTAGGTAATATGAGTGTATCTATTTTACAGATTAGGAAATAGATCCAAAGAGATCAATAACTTTCCTAATAACTATGGGGGTAGGATCGGATTTCAGTAATTTGGCTCCAGAGTCCCCCTCTTTACCACCATACTTTACTTCCCTTTCCATGTTGTCTCTGGTCCTTGTGGTATATTGTAATTTTTTTTACCATTTAATTTGCTTTTCAAAAAGTAAATAGCTTTCTTTTCTAATAAATGTTAAGCTCTTTGAAGGCAATTTGTAGGTCTAATGCTTCTTATAACTTACAAAGTGTCAAACATAGATATTTTATATATAATAGTTGCTCAATCAATACTTTTCAATGGGCCAGTTAGTGAAACCCTCAATTATACAATATTAAAAAATAAAAATCTCCCTTTCTTTCAATAGATAGAGTGATCAAGCTAGGAATGGTTTAATTTTATTTCTTGAAATATAAATATGTAATCTTTCATGCATATGTAGATCAGAGAATAGAGTTATATAAATTCAACTATTTGAAAGATGTTATTATTAGGTAATGGTCAGTCTAAAAATTGTCCTTAAAAACTGAAGTGACATCAGAAAATCAGAATATTTTGGAGCTAGACAGTAACTCAGATATCATCTTATCCAATAGGAGAAAAACCAACCGAGACCTTTCAACTTTAACTCTAAGACATTTTTATAATTATAAATCATATTTTTATAATTAATCCCCTATAGTTTGAAGATAGTACTTCCTAGTCTAGAATGAATTTCAACTTCCTCTACTTCTAACAAAGAAAATATTTAAACTTCAACCATGTAGGTTTCCAGATTTTTAATAAGAGAGAGAGAGAGAGAAGAGTTTTATGTTATTGTTTCAAAATTATATTCAAATGTTTATATGGAAGAATAAACATTGGTCCTGTATATTGATTTTCCTTTGCTATGTAACAAACTAGCATAATAAATTAGGGGGTCTGAAAATAGCAAACTTTTGTTTAGTTTTGAGTATTTGTGTTGGGAACTCCTCTGCTGTTATGAGACATCCATTTGGAAGCTGGTTAATCTTGGTTGACTTTATTCACATGTCTGGCAGTAGACCAATTCTTGGGTGGGTGACAGGGCCACCTGTTTCTCTTCAACCAATAGGCTACACTGCGGTTATTCACATGGAGGAGGTGGCAGCATTCTCAAGAGCAGCAAGTATATGAGCTCTCATGTGAGCTTTTCTACACTGTATCATGTTGCCAAATTATATGGCCAACTTGGATTTAAGAAATGGGAAAATGGATTTGGCTTTTTATGGGAGATGTGATACTTGTGAAAATTTTAACAATGCTTTGACCATAGTTAATTCACTTTCATACCACTCCCAGATTAAAATATCTCTTTCTATGTCTCCCCAAAAGTCTTATTTAATTCCTGGTTTTGTCCAAAAGTCCTAAATCTTATTATTTAAATGAAGTCTGAAAAACTGTTTCTCATTATCAGTATCTTCAACTAGTAAATTATTTTCAAAATAAAGTGAACAAAGATCAAATGGTTTCTTTGGATTGTTTCCTCTTGTTCCCATCAACTAAGGATGCTATGAACTAAAAATACAAGTTGTCTGCCCTCCATGTGCAGTGGTGAGCCAGGGTCATGATAATTAAATTGACTTTTTCATTTTAAAAAGTAAAGAGTAGGAAGTGGATAGATAGGCACTGATTCATAGACCTTTGGAAATCCCACAGGAGAAATGTCAGGATTTCTGATTCTGGGACCAGGGAATATTTCTTGATTTGGCCCTTTCTGCTGGACAGAATAGCTTCCCAGTACAAAATTCCTAACATTTTTTGGGGGGAGCAGTTTCTTGGTCCATTATTATCCATGGATTTTGCCTTCACTTTTTGGTTCTTGGATGTTATCCTCGGAAAAGCTTTTGTTTGTACTAAGTAGATTTATCAGCTTGCTTCTGCCTTTAAAGGCTGAGATACAGTGCATATTTAAAAATTTTAGCAATCTCAGCTCCTTTTAATCTCAGCTAATAGCCCTTTGTCTAACATAAATTCCTTAAAAATTCTGTGGGCTTTCCATTTATCAGATTACAATTTTCCATTTTCAATGAAACCCAAACTCTCAAGATTTTGAATCTTCTGCTTTCTCTGGACTTAATGGAAGCTTTCTTAGAGATTGGGCTTCTATGGCACCCTCCCCACTACCCTTATGACTTTTAGAAGCCTGTGTGTAATTTAGAGAGGTCATTTAGCACTTTCTCCAATCAACCAGAGATTTTTAACAAACAGTTTTATAGACATATCCTTGATTTGATCTTTGTTCTCAGTCCTCACTTACTTTGAAAATAATTTATTAGTTAGAGATACTGATAATGAGAAACAGTTTTCCAGCTTAATACATCCTAACCCTTTTTTTTATCCCTTTAGATATTTCCTGCAAACATGGCAGTTTCTTTTTTATAGCTTATCTCCCTTTTCACACACTTCATCTTAGAGGATAAAAGAAATTAACTTCACTTTAAATACGTTGCCTGGAAGCCATCTTGTCAATGTTCACACACTTAAAAGATAATTTTTCTTATCTTCCTGTACTGACAACTTTGCCAATTGTTCTGCCAGTGTATAACATGTTCAGGCAGTTTCCTCACTCCCTTTTCACCTTTAATTTACTGCCCAATACAAAACCAATGCCACATATTTTTTTGTTACTTAACAACAATATACTGTTTCTAGGTGCTTATTTCTATAGGGGTCCCAAAGGAGGAGTGGCATCCGCGAAAGAAGAGGCGTCTGATGACAGGTTGCAAGTTACAGCAGCCTCCAGAAGATATCTCTGCTGCCCCTGGAGGGATCTTTATTTTTATAGCTTTTCTACAGGTGTTTATTCAGGTAGTTAATGGATAGCTTCAAAGCCCGAAACTTTTTTTGATTTACATAATTTTCAAGAGTTACAATCTTTTCTGACATACATTGATTACCTAAGATATTGAGTACATTGTTCAAAATATTTTTCTGTAACCTTAGTCAATCATGATTAAGCTTTTAGGTTTTTACCTCAATCACTAGGTACTAGGCGACACAGCTAGACTACATGACTCCTGACCTATTATTCACTTCTAACTTTAAAGCAAACCTATAATTATTTCATTAACCTTTAACTTTAAAGCATACTTATAATTATTGGTAAGCTTTCTTACTTCTAAACTAAAATCCCAGTAAAACACACTTAAAGTAGTGAAAGTCTATTATTTAAAAGCCTACTACTCTGAAGTGCCTCTAAAATATATCTATATTAATTTTACATTATTCTATTTTTAATTTCCAAGGTAAATTCCTTTTTTCATATGACCTATTCAGCTGCTTTCTTAAAGAACTTCCTTGATTCTTGGTCAATGCACACCAATTCTTATGTCTTTGTAATCTTTAACTAAAGGGCAGGCTTTACACCTCAACCCATTTGTCATTTATATTAACTATGCGTTTTCCATTTTCATCATAAATTTCTGTGTAAGGAAAAGGAGGGTCTATTGGTTGGGGGAATGTATTTTTATTAGCCTCTTGTCTTCTAGGGGGGTACCATAAGCTACATACGGTGGTCCTTGTACTGTTGGAACAGCAATTGTTTTTCTGTAGCTAGGCTGTTGTACAGATTGTGGCTTTAGGATGGGGTTGGGAGGGGGGATAGTATAAATTTTTAACCATGGGATAAATATTTCTTGTTGTTTAAGTTTGAGGAATAACACCATTGTTTGTATCCTGAGAGAGATTGAAGTGCACCTCATGGCATGTCTCAATTGTATCCTTATCTCATTCTGGGAATTTTCCTGCAATCTCAGGCAATACGTACTTTTATTATTAATTGACCTATGCCCGGTTATCCATATCATGAGTATCATAAACAAAACACTTAACATTCCTAATGGTTTCAGTTTCCAGATGGTGCAGCCCTGCCATAGCATCCCCCACGCTATGACTCTGTCAGAAAGCGGGTGCAGGAACACCTTCACCAACCCCAGATCTTAATGGATTCAACAAAGCAACCATTTATTAGTAGCTCATAAAACCGTGCGTGGGTCTGGAATTTGGACTGGGTTCAGTGATGATTTTTCTGATCTGAGGTTGCTTGACTCATTTTGTTTGGGCTAGATTATGCCTCTTCTGTGAATTGGTAAGTTGTCTGGGGGATGTCTGATCCAGGATGGCCTTACTTATTGTCTGCTGATCATCTGAGCTAATACACAGAGATGAAATAACAAAAATCCAATGGTTCTCATCATATGTAGGGTTCATATTATAATGGTGACAAGGGATCCTAAGATTGAAAAATGGACAAGTCCCAATGGGCAAATGCTTTCAAACCTCTGTTTATGCCATAATTTGGTAATATACTATTGGTCAGAAATTCACATAGCTCATTATATTCAAGGGTTTAGGATATATATTTGGCCTCTTAATGGGAACAAAGCTACAGTTACATTTACATTCCCTAGCTCCTTGAAACTTTTGTTTTTCATGTTACCTGAAGCATACCAGACACATTTATTGTTGAGTTCTGGAAAGAAGTTTTAAGGACATAAAGCTAAGTGGAGGGAGAGACCATCTTGTGGGGGAGGCTTTTGAATTTTCTGGGATAATTATCATATAGTCTTGATGCATGTAAGTCCTAATAGGAAACAAAGGACACACTGTTTATTTACAAATGAGCTAATTATAAACACCTGGGTGTAGGTAGGAGCCCTCAATGAATACAGTGATAATCCTGGCCTAAAGAGATGTCCATTAGCTCTATCCCAAAGGAATGAGAAATGGGTAAGGTTAGTAGGATCTAGAGGGAGAAAAATTTACACAGGGAAAATTCCCTTGAAGAATCAGCTAGCTTTAAGAAAATTAACAGAAGAGGGAGAGTCCTAAATGAACAAATGCCACTGTCTTTCATTTCTCCCATCTTCTTTTCCCAATGTCTTCATTGATTTAACCAAAGAGAAGTCATACAGTCAATACCTGTTAATGACCGGCCTTATGGGACAGAATATAGATTAAGAAATGTTAGATAGTAGATCTGCAAGCGCAAATGGCATGTTCTCAGAGGCTGTCAAATGTTCAATCATAGCGTTATAATAGATGGCATGCAGCAGGCACAGTAGAGGTTTTATTGGAATAGACTAAAGTTCTGTTCTAATTTCTATTTTCCTTGCTGTTTATCATTCCAGTTTGATTCTTTGGCTGAAAGAGAAAATTTTAAAGCTACCTTATGCCTTTAATACATCATCTTCTGCTTAGAAGATATTTTTCTGATGAAAAAAAAAACCGAGTCTGTCACAGATATGTGAAAATTCCAGATGTGTGAAAATAAAATATTTTCTTAAAAAAATATCTTTTTTCAGTTGTGGTTGGACACGACACCTTTATTTTATTTTTATGTGGTGCTGAGGATTGAACCTCAGACATGTTAGGTGAGCACTCTACCACTGAGCCCCAACCCCAGCCACTGAAAAAAAAAAAAAAAAAAAAAAAACTCTTAAGTAAATGTAGTAAAAGGAATTTGGATAAAGTGAAGAAATAAATAGAAGAGAGAAAGAGAGAAAGAAAGAGAGAGAGAGAGAGAGAGAGAGAGAGAGAGAGAGAGAGAGAGAGAAAGAAAGAAAGAAAGAAAGAAAGAAAGAAAGAAAGAAAGAAAGAAAGAAAGAAAGAAAGAAAGGAAGGACTAAAACGAATGAAGAGAGAAAGAGAAATCACACTAGAGGTTTGTTTGTTTTTGGTACTGGGGATTGAACTCAGGGGCACTCAACCACTGAGCTACATCCCCAGCCCTATTTTGTATATTATTTAGAAACAGGGTCTCACTGAGTTGTTTAGCACTTCACTTTTGCTGAAGCTGGCTTTGAACTTGTGATCCTCCTGTGAGATACCTGTCTCAGCCTCCTGAGTCGCTGGGATTATAGGCATGCTCCATCATACCCAGCTACCACCAGATGTTTGAGAAAACTGTTTAGTGATTAACCTTTGAAGATTACTAAGAATATTTTTTTCTCAGTTATCTACTGTAAATAACAGAGGTTTATGTTTATTTGATTAGCTATAATTTAGATTGCCAATATCTCAATTTTGTATCACTGTCTCCTTTTTTAATCTGTTGACAGATATGCATCCTTTTTCCAGAAAAGTCTTCCTATAAAATTTCAGAGTTTATGAACTTCTTGAAGAATATTTGTCAACTTAAAATTAATAATCCTTATTTAAGAATCATAAGCCATGAACAAACAAGGTAATTAGAGAAATAATATTTGTGGTTACTGCATATTCATAGCTACTATCAATTGCAATAGTTACCTGAAGGTTATCCAAACACCTGCTTTATCAAATACTGGGATACTTGGTAGACTTTGTCTAAAGATAAAATGCCTCAATGTAGAGCCAGAATTGCTTACCAACACATATAAAAAGAGTTTGCTAACAAAAGCTGAAATACCTATAAACTTGCTAAATTGCAGAACAGATCATTCTCTTCTGAGTTTACAACAATCTGAGCAGTGTATGACTTTGAATCAGAAAATATAATTTGTTTTTATTTAAGTTCTTGAGCTGTAACAAGTCACTCATTTCCTGGAGTCTATTTGAAACAAGATAGCAAAAGCCGCAACAATTCATATAATATTGGGAAACTATATTGAAGATGAGACATTGAGTTTATATTAAATTGCATTTTACATTTTAAAACTGTGAGAAGTAGAAAGCAAATAAATGCAATAAAGGAGATGCATGCATAAAAGTATATTATGAGTGCATTTTGAACATTTTTTGTCATTTATAAGTCAGCCTTCAGCAACATATCTTCAATGACAAAAAATGCAAAATATCTATTTTCAATAATCTTAAGGCAAGTAAAAGGATGTGTGGTACTTAAAATTATTCCCCCCCCATACCTCTATAAGATTACCATCTGGACTCTAATAGTTGTTAGGTGGTTGAATAGGTTCTTGTTCTGCTTTTTAAAAAATTTTATCCTTAGTATCCTTGAAGATAAAGATAAAAACCAGAAACTATACAATTGTGCTTCTAAAAAGATGACTAGAAATTTAAAAGTGAAATTGCAAGAATAAGGGTGATACATGAGGAATGTAATTATTTGATACTTTGGGTGGTAACAGTGATTCTGCTTTTGTTAACTGAATGTACTTAATCCTTTTTTAATTGAAAAGATAAGTGTTTGATTTATCAGTACAGCCATTGTGGACTGTCACATTTATTTAGATTTTTCAAAATATTTATAATGAGTTTTTAAGTTATAAGCTTCTGAGTTGTCCAAACTATTGATTTATTACTCTCTCTGTAGCATCACTGATTCTTACATTATGATTCATTTTTCTTGGAAATCAAACCACCTTTGATTAGCAAAGGACTCCTTTTATATAAAATGGCTTTTTTTAAAGTACTAGATTCATTTTATAACAACAGGAGAGATATGGGAAGGTAAAATAAAGAATTAGTTAAAACTTGAAGTTAAATTTTTAATTAAATATTCATTATTATTAAAACATATATACAATGAAAAATGGCTAGATTACATATAAAGGTAGAACTTTGATCCATAATCTGCAACTACAAATTCAGGAGTCAACTAGCAATCCCAGTAGCATTCAATCCAAAAGAGCCAGGACTTGATTAACAACTGACAGCTTTCCTATTTTTTATTCTTCACTTCCAACTTAGGACACCTGGAGAAAGTCAAATATGCTTTTCTTCATAACCATAAAGGAAAATCTACTTCATTAGCTGCCTATTGATTGTCCATGCCAACAGCCTCCAATCAGGGCATATTGAATGCCTTCTTATTTTTTCCCTGTAAAGCTTTTCTACTCCTCTTTTTGCCTTTGAGATTCTGCCAAACACAAGCAATATTTGGATGACTCCCTCTCTATAGCAAGGTCTGCTAAATAGACTGCTTGTTATCACTTGGGTGGTCTTCATTCATTTCCATGTGTTTATCAAGGTCTTTCTTTCCTAGCATTCTGCGTCTGTATTGACTCTTCTAGAAGTAAGCTGTTTATTTACCTGCCTTCCTCATGAAACTGGGATCCACTGGAATGAAGAATGTATCACCATGTCTTACAATGTCTGCCATATAGTGGGCTCTCAAAAAGATGTGTCCGTTTTGTTGTCAAATGAATGGATACTATTCTTACAGCTGAGTTGGTAGTAGAGCACTACATATCCTATAGTAAGTATGTGGAATATAATCTGAAATTACAATTTCTTGTTACTTTTCCAGTTAAAACTTAACATGACATTTTCTATTATGCCTGTTATGGTTTGGTTCTAGGGATGTCCACAAAGGCTTATGGGCTGAAACCTGAGTCCCCAACAGAGCCAAGTTCAGAGTGGGGTTTTTGAGATATAATTGATCACAGGGCTCTAACCTCATCAATGGGTTAATCCACTCATAAGACTTTTGAAAGATAGTGGAAACTGTAGGAGATGGAATTTAGTTGAAGGAATGAGCCCTTGGGGTTCATGCTACTGGGGACTATATCTTGTCCCTGGCCCCTTTCTCTTTCTTGCTCTCTCTTTCTCTCTCTTCTTTCTGGCCTATTAAGGTGAGCAGCTTTTCTCCACCGTGCCCTTCTGCTATGATATACAGCCTCATCACAGGTCCAGAAACAACAGAGCTGGTTGACTATGGAGTAAAATCTCTGAAAATGTGAACCAAATTAACTCTTTCCTCCTTTTTTTCTTTTTCCTTTTGTGATCCTGGTAATTAAAAATGTGGGTACTTTACCACCGAACTATATTCCTAGTCCTTTTTCTTTTTAATTCTTTTTATTTTTAAGACAGAGTCTCACTCCCTTGTTGAGAGTGCCCTCCAACTTGCTGAGGTTGGCATCTGACTTGTGCTCTTCCTACCTCAGACTCCTCTGTAGCTGGGATTGCAGGCATGTACACTCTATGTGGATAAATCTTTCTTCCTTTCACGTTGTTTTTCTCAGCTATTTTCTCATAGTGATGAAAAGCTGTCTAATATAATGCTCAAAGATAATTGGATAATCGGAACAGCTATTTATTTCTGGTCTTTTTCCTAGTTTCATAATAGTTCAGGACTCATTAGGCCATTTTACTCTGTTTTAGATCAATACCCTCTTGAGTAGTTACATCTTAGTTGCTCTTAATGGACATTTATTCCTGAGAGCCCATTAAAATACTAAGGTTCTGAAACTATAGTTTTATTAAAAATGGGAATTAGAACTGTATTATTCTATGTTCTCCTTCTATGAAAGATGGTTTCATGCTAGAATTTATTTATAAAAAGCTTATGTATGAAAGTTATTCAATGTTCAGAGGAAAGATGTTATTCATCAAAAATACTTTTCTTTAACTTCTTCTTTGATAATCTCTTATTTTATTTTTTCTGTATATTGAATCCTATTCTTTTCTGTTCTATAAAATAAAAAACAATAGAAGAGTAAAACAAGCATTTTCTTTAGGTGTTCAGTCTCTTGCTTTGGTAAATTTTTTTCTCCTGGTTCCTTCCTTATAAATAATATTATAAATAATGTTAATATTTATAATATAGTCTCTCTTCTTCTCTCCCTTCTCCTTTTCTCCGGTCTTTCTTCAAATGTTTTCGACCATTAACTGCAATAGGCATTAGATACACAGTGAAATATTATCTCTAATTCAGAATCATAAATTTAATTCAGGCCTTCTCTCTTTACATACTTTAACTCCTTCAACAGTTAAAACTTGAATTTAGTTATTCATAATCATTTTTTTATCTCCTCAGTTTTGGTATATGAACTTATTTCACATTTTCTAATCCATATATCTGTGAAAAACAAATATACCAACTAGATTTCAATGTTTATTTACAGTTCTTTTTTAGTTTACCATGAATGGAGATAGTAATAATAATATGCTCAGGTTTTACTTAGATTAAGAAAATTTCTATCCATCTTGTTACACTACTAAATTATTCATTATTACTAATATTTCACATTCAATGAATATTTATATTTGCATCAATTTACCAACTCCTGATGTTTGATTTTTTATTTTTTTTTTTGCTTGTTTTTGAAAAATGGGTATTCATATTGATATTTCTACCATTGTGAGATCAATAATACTATTCTAATATGTTATTTTCTGAATACATTTTTTTCTGAAACAAAAAGTCCCTTTTTTGCTTGTGCCAAGCCATTTTGCCATAAGGAGAATTCCACTTTTGCTTTTCAAATTATATTGATTTTAATGGATTCAGAATTGTCTCTAGGTTATAGTCCAATACATAGTGACAAGTAATGTATTTTTACTTTAAGTTTTGAGATTTCCTTGACTTTTGGATTCATATTTTCATAGTTGATACTGCTTAAATATATTATGAGTTATATTCTTTTAAGCTAAATCACACAATCCTTTAATCTTTTGAATTTTCCATGATTCTATTATGGAATATTAAAAAATTAGAATACTAAAAGTATTAGAGTTCTAATTTTTTTTGCCTGTTCTGCTTCTTATTTGTGGTGCCTTAAAATTATTAAACCCATAAGCAGTATAACAAAAATTGATTTTTAAATCAGTATTTAAAGATTTTTTCTTCATCTAATTATTATATAATTATAATTATGTAATTATGTAATTGAATATAATTCAGTCTTTCTTGCATAATCCCCTCTTTCAATAATGAAATTATTTTATTAAAGTTTACTTAAATCTCTATGGGTATTGTCTAGGGATTTCTGTCCTTGTATCCATATAATTAGTAATTTTTCATTCTACTATGCATAATGAATTTCAAGTTAATGAGTTAAAATTTTATGATTGTGATCCTACATTTTTTTCTATTTCAGGGTTATTATTATTTATCTGTTTTAGTATACTATTTGTTGAACTTCAATAAAGCATTACTCTTAGAAATATTTAGAGTAAATAGACTGATTTTATTAGTAGTGCCTCACAAATTATATTTAAAATATAATTTCATATATTTGTTTTACTTATTTTTTCAGGATCTATATATAAACATAACTGACATATAGTCTCAATTTTAATAAATCCATGCTTTACAATTTATCATTTCTTCATTATTTTATCTATTTCTTAAGTTCTGATATAATTATGTTCTTATGTTCTAAAATTTAGTAGGTCCTCTTTCATTTTTTTTTTCTGTAAAATTGATCACAGTATTTCCCTTGAGTTCTGTAATTGCTTTAGAATCACTTATTTTTATAACTGAGGTTTTTTTCTTCATTCAACATTGTCTCTTTTAGGGCTATTTAAATTTTTGTTGTTTTATACATATAATTAAGATAAAAGCCTTGTCTCTTATTTTTATTCATCATCTTCAAAAAGCACATTTCAAAATGCAATTTTATACATAATTTACTTCAAGCTTTCTAAAATCCACAC
The DNA here is from genome assembly GCF_045843805.1 of Urocitellus parryii. Taxonomy (NCBI): domain Eukaryota; kingdom Metazoa; phylum Chordata; class Mammalia; order Rodentia; family Sciuridae; genus Urocitellus; species Urocitellus parryii. The sequence continues at coordinate 113,930,079 of NC_135531.1, forward strand.
ATTATATATTAATTCTTTGCAATATTTCATAGATGTGGGTCATAGAAGGAAGAACTAAATATTTTCTTACTGAGAGAATAATTAGGTAGATGCACTTTAATTCCATGAGATTTTTATTGTGATGGAAGGATGACTGTAGAACATCTACTACCTACCAAAGTAGACTGTGTACCTCACATTCCTCAACTGAAATAAATGAAAATAAAACAAACAGCATCTATCTCAAAAATTGATGAGTTTCCCTATGGGACTAGATAAGCAAATATTTTAGGTTTTGAAGATATAAGTTCTGTTACAAATATTAAGCTGTCATTGTAGGATGAAAGTAGTTATAGACAAAATGTAATGCATGAGGTCACAGGTTGGCCTGGACTCCAGGTTCTAACTTGGCAACCCCTGACCTATCTGATGGTGGTTTTGAGGAAGTAATGAGGTAATGCCCTCAAATTACTGAGCACAGGGACTGGCACATTGCAAGAACCCAGTAAATATAGTATTTAATAAAATTGTTATATCATTAGATATTATAATAACTCAGGATATAAAATGCTGGTCAAGTTTTTTAGCTTGTCCTGTCATCAGTATTACTCTTTGCTCTCTTTTATATTTACTTCTATCAAAATTCAGTTATAGCAAGGCATGGTGGTTCACAGTTGTAATCCCAGCTCTGGAGGCTGAGACAGGAGGATTGAGAGTTCAAAGCCAGCCTCAGCAACAGTGAGGCACTAGGCAATTCAGTGAGACCCTGTCTCTAAATAAAATACAAAATAGGGCTGGGGATGTGGCTCAGTGATTGAGTGTCCTTGAATTCAATTCCTGGTACCCCAGGCCAAAAAAAAGAAAAGTTAGTTATGTTTTGGATCCCTTTGAGGTTAGAGTGAGCTATTAGAAGTACATGTTAAAGTATTAATGTGCAATCATGATTCACTGTTAGCCAAAACATTTGTATTTACATTTTCCAGATATATGATGCCTTAATATAATATTTAGGCACCAGAAAAATCAAAGGTATTTTTATTTCTTTTTTTTTTATGGAAGATCAGCTTTTTAGTGCCTTTAAATAATACTAAAAATAATAAATTCTTCTTTGCCTTAGAGATGATTTCCCAAAGAACAATGTGCTACAACCACTATACTGAAGAGTACAATATGTAGCCCATTTGGTTATTTTCTATTCTCCATGTTCTCTGGGTCAGTATTTTTCCTTTTGTATGTGTCAGTCCTTGAACATACATGTTCACTTTGTTCATGTATGTTACTCTCGCTAACTTCAGAGCACATGCAAATTCAGAAAAGACAACTTAAAAATTGCTACTGCAGGTTGGCTGATGGGTTTCTTCAAGTTAGAAAGAAATACATTTAAAGTATATTTAAAATATTTTTCCAGTTAAGGAAAATAAAGTGCCTAATTCAATTCAGTGAGGATTCCCATCTTTCTTATTTAATCTATACTATTCCATTTTGGGCTACCTTATATTAAGAAAGACATTTAAATATGTTAAAATACAGCAAGTGAAAAATCTAAAATGCTTATGAAATTGAAGATTTTTGTTTTCTAGGATAAGACTAATATGAGACCACATAGAGAAGTCAGAGAATGTAGAAACTTTTATCTTTTAAAATAGAGCACTTGATTTTTGTTGTAAATATTGGCAGAATAACATATTTTGTTGTAATTATAATGTAATTTATATTTGTTATGAATTACAATTAGAAAAAAATATAAATTTGGTTATGTAAACTTGAGTTTCATAAAAATACTGTCGTTATTAATATGCCTCAAAAATATGTATCTAGCAAATCTGAATAAGAGAAAAACCACAAACACTCAAGAAAACACAGCAAATTTGAACTCTGGGGACAACTGGAAATGTTTAGTCTAGGAAAGGGGAGGGTGGTAATGGAAAAGCTGATGTGTCCAAAAGGTAGCAAACTTTTAAATTATAAAATTATTGCTAGGCATGGTGGCCAATGCCTATTATCCCATGCAGAGGACTGGGAGGGTGAGGATGGGGGGTGAGGAGGTAGGGGGGACACTGAGGCAGAGGATCAAAAGTTTAAGGCAAGCCTCAGCAAACTTATTGAGACCCTGTCTCAAAATAAAAAAAAAAATTAAAAAAAAACTGGAAGTGTAATTCAGTGGTAGCATGCCATGGATTCAATCCCCAGGATTCCCTCCTACAACCCCCCTTCAAGCACTTGTCCTTCCCTACTCAGCCTTAAAAAATCTCAGTGGTGCAGAAAGAATGATTTGGGGGAGGCAGTCTTTCTCAGGTAACTAGGCAGCTCCTAAATTGTTTTGAGTGGCCAGGTTGATGGGAAATATCCACTTCTACAACATGTAAACCTGTGCTTAGGATTTTGGGCACAAAAATGAACTAGTTTAGGGGAGGAAAATCAATGAACCCAGAATGAGGACCTCTAAAGCTAAAGAGAAAACTTTCTGACAAATAGAATTATTGAAAAACAAGATTAGAAAGCCTGATGAATTTTTCCATTAAAGAAAGAATTCAAGAATAACTGGAGTGGATACATGATCATCCATCTCAGATTCACAGAAAGGATTGTCTAATCAATTGTATACGTTCTTTTCACCACCAGTCCTTTTTATTGCTCTTTTATTGAAGAGTATATTCAGAAATATCGAATAAAGTTAACAGAAGGCTTGTCAAATCTTTTCCTTGAAGTGGTTAAAACTAGGATAAATGAATACCTTGATCTAAGTAAAACTACTTACACAGAAATGACCAGCAAGAATCCTTTTAAGACCCATGGGAAATCATTACACATATTGAGTGTGCTATATGTCAGCAGTAGAAACAACAGCATTTTGCTGAATATTGTGCTTATTTGCATATTTTACTCTTATTTAATTTTGAAGATGAGTTCATAAAAATCTATGTAGAGGTTTCCCTGAAAATTCTAATTTTTTTCTTCTTTTCTTTTTTTCTTTTTTCTCTTTTTATTGGTTGTTCAAAACATTACAAAGCTCTTGACATATCATATTTCATACATTAGATTCAAGTGGGTTATGAACTCCCATTTTTACCCCAAATACAGATTGCAGAATCACATCGGTTACACATCCACATTTTTACATAATGCCCTATTAGTAACTGTTGTATTCTGCTACCTTTCCTATCCTCTACTATCCCCCCTCCTCTCCCCTCCCATCTTCTCTCTCTACCCCATCTACTGTAATTCATTTCTCTCCTTGTTTATTTTCCCATTCCCCTCACAACCTCTTATATGTAATTTTGTATAACAATGAGGGTCTCCCTCCATTTCCATGCAATTTCCCTTTTCTCTCCCTTTCCCTCCCACCTCATGTCTCTGTTTAATGTTAATCTTTTCTTCCTGCTCTTCCTCCCTGCTGTGTTCTTAGTTGCTCTCATTATATCAAAGAAGACATTTGGTATTTGTTTTTAAGGGATTGGCTAGCTTCACTAAGCATAATCTGCTCTAGTGCCATCCATTCAGCACAATAGCTAGACTGTGGAACCAACCCAGATGCCCTTCAATAGATGAATGGATAAAAAAAATGTGGCATTTATACACCATGGAGTATTATGCAGCACTAAAAAATGAAAATTCTATTTGTACTTTAAGACTAAGAAACCATGATTAGCAAGAGAATGATTTATTTTATTTTATTTCACTAATTTTTGGGGGGAGGGGATGATGGAGGGAAGATTCATAGTTTCCAGATAATTAAGAAGAAATGAAATTTACCCAGATATAATGCTAAACCCAACCTTTTGCCTGGATATTTAAGTGATAAAATTTAATATAAATCCACTATCTAGTCCTTTGATAAAGCTGTCTGTAGACTTTTATACTTTCCCCAAGTAGCAGTGCAATCTGTACCAATTTATTTTGCATTTTCTGAGAGACAATATAGTGTGGTTGAGTCGTTGGACCAGGAGCATCAGCATCGCTAACACGCTCACTACAAATACAAATTCATGGTGGTCGCCACATCCTTCTCAGAATCTCTGGTGCTGTGAAACAGTCTTCCTCTGCATATTATATTATAATAATGATTTTTAGTTACTAGAAAATTAGTGAAAATGTATAAAACTATTAGAATGTACACAGAATATAATTGAGTATAGAGTAAATGGGGTTTTTTTCCATATTGGGGTGTTGATGTGCATATTATATGAGAATTTACTTGGTGCCAGAGTGACTGCTTTATATGTAGTAACTCATTTAATCCTCAGAGAAACCTTATTGAGTATGTACTGTTTCACCCATTATAGAGGAAGAAACAGAAACTGAGGAACACAACATTGAATTTTTAGCTGTGTGAGCCAAAAACACTGAAGAAAAGTTAATGATGAGTCTAGTGAGAAATATTTGCCACGCATCCACAATTTTTTTAAATATTTTTTTTTAGTTGGAGTTGGACACAATGTCTTTATTTAAATATTTTTATGTGGTGCTGAGGACTGAGCCCAGTGCTTCACACATGTGAGGCAGGTACTCTACCAATGAGCTACAGCCCCAGCCCTGCAGCCACAATTTTTAATCAAAAACATGTGTTTGCTAATGGTACTTTGAATTGTATTTTGAATTTTTAAAATTCAACCAAATATAATTTTTGATAATTGTCTTTTCATCAGTTTTAAACCATTGTTAATGATGCTCTGAGTTAAAATATCAAGCCTCATTCAAAGCATGCACACATTTAATCACTTTGATATTTATGATTGACTATGACTTCTTTAGCAGACATACTTCTTTAGTAAATTAACATTGTTGTGGTATGTGTATTGAAACTAGGTTTTATTGTATATTTTAGACTTAACCACCATATGATTATATGCTTCTATTTTGAAGGTTCCTGCACTGTCAAGTTCAGTTTGTTTGTTTGTTTTGTTTTTTGGTACTGGGTATTAAATTCAGGGGAACTTACCCACTGAGTCCCATACCCAGACCTTTGTATTTAGAGACAGGTTCTCCCTAAGTTGCTTAGGACCTCTCTAAGTTGCTGAGGCTGGCTTTGAATTTGTGACCCTCCTGCCTCAGCCTCCTGTGCCATTGGGATGGCAGGCATGTACCACTATGCCTAAATCACTGCCCAGTTCTTTATTGTCATACTATAATGATAATTAAATAGGGCTAGAGTTGTAGCTCAGTGGTTGAGTGCTTGCCTCACATGAGTGAGGCACTGGGTTCGATCCTCAGCTTCACATATAAAATAAATAAAACAAAGATATTGAGTCCACCTACAATTAAAAAAATGTTTTTAAAAAGGATAATAAATATTCTTGGAAAAGATATCTTGAAATTATGGCTTTTCAATGAAAAAAAAAGTTGAATTTAGTTCAGGGCAAATAAATAAGTAAATTATTTCCTGGAGAATGGATCATGCTTTTTTCAAATGTAATGTTTATGTGGTGTTACTGTGAGTTGAAAATCAGTACCCCTGACTTGATTCTGATGGCCCTCTGAGCACTTTCAATCAGTAATACCAACTTCACAGTAAATAATGAGAAATCAACTGCTGGAATTACATTTTTTCATTATTCTTGATATGTCTCCCATCTTTCTACTGCAACTATTAATAGCTGTACGTGGGAGATACATATTATACTCTCAAATCTTCTTGCAAAAAAGATGAAAGGATGTAATCATTTACTGTGTTTGAACCTTCAGAAGCATTGTTTAGACTAAGGGGTCTTTTGAAGTTAATAAGAACTGGATAAACAAATAAATTTTGTATATTCCATTGAATGTAGAAACAATGAAACAAAAACACTTTTTTTAGAGAAAACCACTTAAAATACAATACTGTCATTTAACAAACTTATTTTCTATTTTTGGTTGAAACATACAACAGAAAACTATTCCTTTGTTAGAGTGAAAATTAGCATACTTTCTGCTGACTTAATACTTGATAGATCCTCATTAATTCTTGCTGGATAATAATTTTGGTTTCTTTGTATAATCTTTGTACTGTTTTGCTTTTTTTGTAATACTGGGAATTGAAATTAGGAGTGTTCTACCTCTGAGCTATATCCCTGCCACATTCCCCCTTTTTAGAATTGAGGCAGGATCTCACTAAATTGCTCATCAGGCCTTCAATTTGTGATTCTCCTGCCTCGTCCTTCTGAGTATCTGGGATTACAGGTTTGTGACACCACACCCAGTTATTCGTAAAACTTTGAAGCAACCTATCACCATATACAATTTTAATTTTTATTATCTAGATGATATTTGTTCTTATTTATCTAAATGTGTTTATTAATTTTATTATTAAATGTATCTTTGATTGTTGGGTTTTATTACACATGCTTGAAGTGATTTTCCTTTTTAATATTCAACATTTATATGAATGAGGATTATGATGATATTTTTCAGGCAGTGCTGTTCAACTATGATAAATAATTACATACTCTGTCCTATCATTGGCCTTTGAAGTGGGGATATTTTGAATAGAAGTTCTGGGGAAGAGAGTATTTTTAATTGACATAGCAGGTGGGATGTTTTAATATGGGAAATTAAAATCAGAAAGGGGAGGAGGAAAAATGAAAAGGGCAAGGGAGAGAAGAGCGATGAAAAGAAAATCACAGCACATTATTCTTTTTGAGTGAATAAAATTATATGAACACAGTCTCTAATGGTGAACCTGTGCTCTTACATTAATCTAATCAAAGAAATCATTTCCTTCTGTTACTGCCTGTGTCACTTTCAACTAATGGAAGCTTTTGAAATATAAATCACTAGTAATGAGCTCTCCTTATCTGTCACATTTCCTAGGGGTCTCCTCACTCCACATGAAGATTCATCTTGCCTTGGTATTAGAAATTATGGCTAAGACTTTCGTTTGACACAAAATAAATATAGGGCAAAAATATTTTTCCAACCCACTCATATGAACAGGGTTTCCTACAGTATTATTTATAATAAGTCTGGCTCTTTAAACGAGTGTGTGAAAGTTTTTCCTGTTTGTTTATTTATAACACATTAACAAATATTTTACTCAGCTTTTTCACTGCTGTGATTAAAGGACCAGACCAGAACAACTCTAGAAGAGGAAAAGTTTATTTAGGGGCTCAGGGTTTCAGAGGTCTCAATCCATAGACAGCAGATACATTCCTTGGGGCTCCAGGTGAAGCAGAAGGACATGGCAGAAGAGTATGGCAGAGGGAAGCAGCTGACCAGATGATCAGGAAGCAGAGAGAAAGGTCTCCACTTGTCAGATACAAATAGATACCACAAAATCCTGCCCCAATTCCCACCTCCTCCAGCCACACCCTACCACTTTAATTACCATTTAATTAATCCCCATCAGTCGATAAAGTCACTGATTGGGTTAAGGCTCTCACAACCCAATCATTTCACCTCTGAACCTTCTTGCATTGTCTATGTGAGCTTTTGGGGAACACCTCACATCCAAACCAGTATAACGATTGTTATGGTTGGATATGATTTCTCTCCCGAAAAGGCTCATGTTTGGCATGTAGCAGTGTTAAGAAGTGTAACGGTTAAATTATGAGAGCTATAACCTAATCAGTGGGTCAATCCATTTTATGGATTAGTCATTTGAATGGATACCTGAGTAGTAATTGTAGGCTATGGCTGGAGGAAGTAGATCACTGCGGGTATGGCTTTGGCTTTGGGTTTATATTTTGTCCCTGGTGTCCCTCCCCCCGCCCTCTATCTCTATCTCTATGTGTCTCCCTCTGTCTCCCTCTGTCTCTCTGTCTTTCTCTCTCTTCCTGGCTGCCATGAACTGACAGCTTTTTTCTGCCCAACCCTTTCATCATGATGTTCTGTCTGAGGGCTCAGAGCAATGGCTTTGGCCAGCCACAGACAGAACCTCTGAAACCATGAGACAAAATCAATGTTTTCTCTTCTAAGTTGTTCTAGTCAGATGTTTTGGTCACAGCAATGAAAAGCTGATGCACATGACAATAAAACGGATACTGGTTTATTATTTTGAAGGATGAACATTAATACTTTGTATCTTCAGTTCCCATGTATAATATAAAATATTTAATGTCTCATTTCTACATTTTAAGGCATTCTCAATAATAGGAAATAGATACGAGTCGTGGGAACAGAGGTTAAGAAGACAGTTCTATAGACTAGGTCCACTGTTTTTGCCCCAGTTATGGTTTAGATACGAGATGTCCTCCAAAAGCTCATACGTGAGGCAATGCAAGAATTGTTCAGAGGGGGGAATGGTAGGATTTTGAGAGTTGTATTCTAATCAGTAGATCAGTCCATTAATATGGATTAACATGGGCGGTATTAGGGCTGGGGCTGGGCCTCAGTAGTAGAGCACTCATCTCACATGTGTGAGACCCTGGGTTCAATCCTCAGGACCAGGTAAATAAAATAAAAAGGTATTGTGTCCACCTACAACTAAAATATATATATATATATATATATATATATATATATATATATATATATATTTTTTTTTTTTTTTTTTTTTTAAGTGGGTGGTATTAGTCAGGTGAGGAGTGGTTGGAGGAAGAGTGGGTCACTGGGGACATGCCTCTGGGGTTTATATTTTGTATTTTGTCCCTGGTGAGAGAAGCTCTTTCTCTGCTTCCTGGTTCCTTGTATAGAGCTGCTCTCCTCCACCTGGGCCTTCTGCAGTGATGTTCTACCTCACCTCAGGCCCAGAGATTTGGAGTTGACCATCTATGGACTGAGACTTCTGAAACTATGAGTCCCAATTAACCTTTTTCTCCTCTAATTGTTCTTATGAAGTCTTTTGATTACAGCTAAGGAAAGATGACTCCTTCACTCCCATATATGCATTCTTCTAAAAACCATTTACCTGCTTTGTCCTGTAAATAGGCTATGCTACTCAGCAAACAACCTGTTATCTGCAGGAAAGAGGCAACACCTTTATATGGACCAAAGATTCCTAGATTCAGAAACACAGAATTTTACACTTTTGGTTCCTTCCTCTTCCCTGGAGCCTTATCACATCAATGGGAACTAGACTTCCTGGGGTCCCTGTCTGTGCCTTCCTGATTTCAGAGGGTAGGATGATTTCCAAATTCAGCAATTTTCAGACCACTTAAAAGACCTGGGCTCTGTAAAAAATAAGCTATTCTCTCTGGAGGAAGTCCAGGCCTGTCTGCCTTTCATATTCTACACTTATTATCTCTTGTTTTTATCTTCCCAAATAAACTTATGCTTATCACTTGGTGCCATTGCCAAATATTTCCTTGAGCATTTGCAAAAAAAAAAAAAAAAAAAAAAAAAGAAAAAAAAACAGGCAGTTGTTAGGTCCCTAAGCCTGCTTTAACTCCATGATTGGACTCCAGCAAATTCTTAGGGCTCAGGGCCTAAGCTGCAACCTCTTTGCCTCTTGTTAGGGCAGAGTGTTCTGAGATACTCTTGTTGTGGCACCCCCCTTTCTTTACAGGAAAGTCTTTTTTTTTTTTTTTTAAAGAGAGAGTGAGAGAGGAGAGAGGAGAGAGAGAGAGAGAGAGAGAGAGAGAGAGAGAGAGAGAATTTTTTCTTAATATTTATTTTTTAGTTCTCGGCGGACACAACATCTTTGTTTGTATGTGGTGCAGAGGATCAAACCCGGGCTGCACGCATGCCAGGCAAGCGCGCTACTGCTTGAGCCACATTCCCAGCCCCTACAGGAAAGTCTTAACTGGGCTTCTCCAGAAATCTTCACCATGGCTGATTTTGGGACTGCCAGCAAAAGAGTTTCTGAAAAGATTTCAATGTAGATAAACTTCTTATTTCCGTGTTGCCCTATCTTACATGGCCACTGGCTGGGAAGAAATCAGCACTCCAGGGTGCTGGAGTTAATAATTTTTCACAAACGAATCCAGTATAGTAGTTTGTAGAAATGTGCAAACAAGGCCTCTGGCCTTGAGCTGGGCTTCACAGAGATGTCTACATTTTTAAGATAAGTTACCAATTGGGCTCCATGGTAACAGCTGGCAGGGGGAGGAAAGATAGGTGAGAAGAAGCTCTTATCTTCTCAGGTGTTGTCCTTGAAGGGTTAACTTGCCCAAAACAGTGAAAGAAAAAGCTGCTTTTATGTGAACTTCTACAGACTGTGAACTTCTGAGCCCCCCTCCTTATGTGCTGGGTATAAAGTTCTGAAACTACCTGAACTCGGGCTTCCGGGGATTGATTGATTACAGCAAAAGCTGTGCCCTCTGAACCTGGCTGCAGCCAAACAAAACTGTTTCCTGCTATTTTTGGTGCTTTGCCTCATCTGTCCCTACAACACTCTGATACTGATACTGGCTGTTACCGGTTACCTTGATGAGTCCTCTGTGTTGAAGTATAATACCAGAGAAGCATGCCAAGGCAAGCCAGAGTAGAAAGTAAGAAACTTTATTTAAAGGATAGTGGAACAGATTTCCACTTGGAGGAAGAAGGGGACCCAAAAGGTGGAATCCTTGGGATGAGGAAGTCCCATCCCTTTTATACATCTAAAGTTTTCTTTGTCCTTTTACATTCTTCTCCCTTATCTTGTTCATTCCCCCTCATCCCATATATGTGATTGGGAGATGCTGGTGGGAAGGCCAAAAGGTGGGAAGCAGGTGGGCTGGAAGGGCCCTGGTAGAGTAATTGGGGCAGAAAGTGGGACCAGGGTGAATTAATTAGCAGTTCCTTGAGTGCTCAGGAGTTTCATCATTGACAATTGTTTAAGAAGGGAAAATCTGAGGGCTTTTGGGGACATTAACATTTCAATCTCACTGGCACAGTCTCCCACCTTTTGGACCCAAAACAGTTTGGACTGTTTTCCTCAATCTGGCCTGATTTATGTATTTACACTGGTTACCTATATATTTTTTTCTTTTTTAAAAATAATGTTCAAATACCCCTTTACAATAAAGAATTATCTATCCCAAATTGTTAATAGTAACATGATCAAGAATTTTACCCTCTTACTGGTCTCACACCCCTGACTACCTATTTTTAATTCTGGCTTCACTACCAGGCTGCAGCAGCTTATTGGATCCAAGGCTCTCTGTGTGGTCAGGTCCTGTGCTACAATATCAAGAAGTTTTTGATGTTTACCTCATGAAATTTTGTTGTATTTTATTTTATTTTTTTGGCACTGGGGATTGAACCTAGAGGCATTTTATCACTGAGTTATCTTCTCGGTCCTTTTCGATTTTTATTTTGAGACAAGAGTCTTGCTAAATTGCTGAGGCTGATCTCAATCTTGTGATCCTTCTGCCTCACCCTTGAGAGTGGCTGGAATTACTGGTCTGCACTACAGTCCCTGGTTTAAAGATTTTTTATTGACTGATTTATAAGATGGACTTTGAAACTATCATAGAGAAGCTTTGATTTTTTCTTTTTTTACTTCCTTATACTGTCAGTGAAGGTTGAGAAAAATGTGATTTTGGATGGTAGAGTTTTTCATTATAAATGAATGTTTTAAAAGCAATTAAAGGTAAGAATTTTGTCAATTTTAACTTGAGTACAATTCAAAAGTTCTATCTAGTTGAAAAAAAAAAGCAGTTTGGTAAAGTACAGGTGGGACTAAATTACCAATGTTGATTGAGAGCCTATTATGTTGTACGTTCTCAGCTTCAAGGAATAAAAATAATTATAACAAAGATATTTTTCTGCATAGAACATATATATATATTTAAATGACCAACACAGGAAAAGTAATAATAAAGTGATATAAATTCTAATGCAACAATAAATGAAATTCTACAAGATAACACTTGAATTGTCATTTGAGTTGTGAAATTTAAGCATTCAGAAGAGGGAAACTTCTAAATTTGAATCATCAATATGATACCACTGGTTACTGATGACCAGTTCTGCTCCCTCACGTGTTGAAGTTTGAACATTAGAGAAGCATGCTGAGGCAAGCATATAAAGCAGGGTTTATTCAAAAAGGGGTAAACAGGCTTCTCCCAAGAGTGAGAAGACAGCCTTAGAAGCTAGGTGTTCTGCCCTTTTTATATGTTCTGGGTTTCCTGTGTTCTCCTGTGCTCTTCCCCTTAACTTTCTCCTTCCTAAGTAGTGACTAAGCCCAGGAATGCTCAGTGGGAGGGCCAAAAGGTGAGAAACTGGTAGGCTGAAGGGGGAAGGGAAATAAGGTGCAGCCCAAGACACATTAATTAACAATTGTATCGCTCTCTGTAGGAAGGGGCAATTCCTGGGACAGGTTACCTTACCAACAGGTTGGAGGAGACTGAGGTTCTTGATAAGGGTGGAGGAAGGACTTTGAAGGAATTAATATTTCAATCCCTCAGGGGAACAGTCTCCAACTCGCCAGACTCACTCAAATTGACTTCCTTGATCTGTCCTCACTCTATTTACCTATCTATACTGACTGTCTGTCTCATTTGGCTTCACAAAGAAGCTTCCAGAAAAAGGAAGAAGGAAATGCCATCCCACTAAAAGAGCTGGACTGCTTTAGAGGGCACTGCATGTGTGACTCCTGGTCCTCAGATCCTCCAACTTTCCCAAACTGAAAGAGTGGCATTCTGATACTGAATCCCTTCTCCGTTGTAATTCCATGGATGTCAGAAATCATTGCTGAAAACCTGTATCCTTCAAGTTTTCTTCTCATAGATATCAAAATGACTAGCTTTGTTGTGAAAATCAAACTGATCAAGAAGTGTTGAAGAATATTTGGAGAGTGGGAGAACCCTATTTTTATGACTGTGAGACCAGAGATCAGACTCAAAATTCTGAAACCCCCATTCCCAGTTTCTCACAACATTTATAGGCTATTTGTGCCGAAGTCCGGCTGCAGCAAAATAACCGGGGGGATGACAAGGAACTAGTGTAGATTGATACAGCAGGAGTGGGAGCCGTTTATTGTATTACGGGAGGGGTATTTATACATTTCACACAGCTTATCTTAATTAACATAAACTAGATACAGCAGTCAACCAATAAGGAATCTCCACACTTAATGGCTCACTGGAGTTACTTCACAAACCACTCCCTCTGGCAAAATGCCAGGCGCCATCCAGACTTGTTTACAGACTCTAACATATTTGGTCCCTGTTAGGTTGGTTTGAGGTGATAAAGCAGTGTGCGCACAAGAATCACCAATCATGTGCTGACAGAACCGCCTGTCAATCAGCCGGGTCTCCTGGCCAATTCTGGATCTTAGCCAGCTCTCCCCATCAACCCCAGTAGGACAAGGGACTCTAAAAACCCCCTTTCCTGCCCCAAGCCCTCCCTTCCTGCTCTAAGCCCCCCCAAATATCCCAGCCCTGTTGAGCTGCCCACCCCCATTCTTATCCTTAGACTCAATCTGCTGGTCTGAGGGTTCTGCCTAGGAGCGAATGCTCAATAAAGCCTCCTTCAGTGGCCTTTTAAAATCTGCCTCCTTTTGGTTGCCACTGCCTGACCTAACAGTCCCATAAAATTTCTTTCTACCTGATAGAAGGCCATGTGAGGGGTTTATAGTGGGAAGCTTGTTTACTGAACCAGAGTACTATTCAGGGGTGGGGGGTGGGGGTGGCCTGAGGACTGGCTCTTCTCATAGGCCTCTGATAAATCCCTAGCCCTTTGCCTGAAGCCTCTACAGGTATGTTTACACTAAAGGGGAAGAGTTAGATTCCTGGAGGTAGGGACCTAAGGTTAATTAGGTTTCCCAAAAAGGGTTAACAGAAGGGGAGGGGAACTCACTCTTCCCCCAGGCACAAGTTTTTCAGGACGGTGTTCTTATAGTTTCATTTTACAACCAGCACTGGTTTTGCCATCCATCACAGCTTTACATCAAGGTATGCTCTCAGGCTCATAATTTCTAATTAATCTGATCTTCCGGTAATCGTATGGAAGAAGAAATGTCTAGGAGTTATAGATTTAGATATACTAAAATTCATACTAAAATTCATCTTCAATCTGCTTATTCTTGCTTTTAGAGCAAATGTAAAAAATAATCTGTTCCTTGATTTAAAAAAAAAAAAAGTTCTTTTTGGTGTCCTTGCTGATCTGGGCAATGATGTGTTTCTCAATTGTGACTCCACAGCAGTACGTGCTACAGATGTTTAAACAGCCTGAGAAATACTACAGTGGACCCACTACCAGTGAAAAAGATGATGAATTTCTGGGAGTACTCACTGTTTTCCCACTTTAGCTTAAAAACTCCTTGAAAAATGACTCTATAATCTTTGATCTATCTATGGGTCAGACATCTGCTACTGCTAGTTACTATAATATATTACAGATTAGTTAATGGGACTACAAACTCTTATGTTTTGATATATTGACATGTCTTATATATTAATTAGATAAATGTGAAACGGCTGAATGTGTCAGGAAATACAAGAAGTAGTTTAATCTCTACATTCTTCAAGCCCTATGCAATTTCTCTACATAATTATAGGAGGACATCTCTCAAGCTTTGTCTTTAAAATAATTTCAGATGCAGTTAAAATCGGTTGATTTTTAAGTATTAAATTAAAATAAATCTTTTAAAGAACTCACGAGGCAAATACTTATTCTCCAGACAAATATTCCTATCCCTTTTACTATTCCTCATATATTCCTTGTGACATTTGCAATGTTTTCAAAGTAAGCATTGCTCAACTAGTCCTCAAAAGGCTATTCTTGGCAGTGAAAGGTGCTGCCTTGAAGTGTTGCTTATTACAATCTTAGGGCAAAGCCCAGACCATTGTGGTTTTTAATGAGAATATGATACCGCTGATTATTGGTGATGAGTTCTGCTCCCTCAAATGTTGAAGTTTGAATATTAAGAAGCACTCTGAGGCAAGCATATAAAGCAGGATTTATTTAAAAAGGGGTAACAAAAACTTCTTTCAGTAGGGAAAAGGGGGCCTTAGCTGGTATCTTGATAATCCCCAAAAGCGAGGCGTTCTGCCCTTTTTATATGCCCTGGGCTTCCTTGGTTCTCCTGCCTTTCCCCCCTTATTCTTCTCCTTCCTGCATAGTGACTAGGCCCAGGACTAGGCCCAGGAATGCTTGGTGGGATGGCCCAAGGGTGGGAAACAGGTGGGCTAAAGGGGGAAAGGCAAGATGGTGCAAAGCAGGACACATCAATTAACAACCTTATAGCTTGCTGTAAGGAGGGGCAATTCCTAGGATATGTTACCTCCAACAGTTGGAGCATGGGGAGGTTCTTGATAAGGGTGGAGGAAGGGCTCTGAAGAAATTAATATTTTAATCCATCAGGGGACAGTCTCCAACTTGCTGGGCTCACTCAAAATTGGTCTCTTTGATCCAACCTGACTCGATTTATCTCTATATACTGACTGCCTATCTAATTCTGGCTTCAATTATGTACATACAGATATACACATTAAAACTATATTACAAGGAGCAAAAGTGAAACCTATAGAGAGTCCTAGATAAAAAAATTCAACATTTCTTTGGTCTAAACATTAGCTGATATCCTTGTGGATAAATAGTTAATGGTCAGCAATCAGAAGTGTCCCAACTGAGGTTTGGTTCAAATGTAGAAACCAATATTAATGGCATCATCAAGGTCTATTTCAAATGTAAAAGACCATGAGGCTCACCTCTAGGAACACTTCAGCCAACTCCTTTGTTCTAGGGAGGTGGAGAAAACATGGAAGGTAAGAATGAACCCAGAAGCCTGTTGCAGGAAGGAGTAAAACTCAGGCTAAAGGACACAGCCTTTTTTTAAGCCTGTTGAGTATAGATTTTGTTCTGTGAGCCATATATGGCCCTAAACTAGCACACCAAAATGGGTTTTTCTGAAATTAGCCCCCTCCCACATTTCTCACTTAAATAAATTCTACTCGCTTTACTCTTTCCTTTCTTTATTGTCTGTGAATTTTATTCTTCAAGTTTTAAGTACACAGAACGAAATTGGTGAAGTGGGAATCTAGTCTCATGTCAAAACTCTGGTTTCACTTGCTCCAGTTTTGATTTCCCCTGTGTTAATAATGTCTAGGCTTTTACATGAATAACTTCCTACTCATAAACCCTTTTGAGATTTGAAAACATATTGAACTTCCTTGACTAAAGCAAGTCATTTAAAAAGCATCATTTTCTGCCCTAATGTTAGCCAAATTGTTTTGGAATTCTATCATTCCTAGAGTATTTCTTTTCTTTTAAAGTATTAGGAATCACCTGACATAGTTGCCTACTAGTCCCCCTCAATATAGACAGATGGATACACACACACACACACACACACACACACACACACACACACACACAGATTCTATGTTATTTCCCTTCAATGGCCCTGATATGTGTGGAGGTTTTCTCCCACATCACTAATTCTCCAGCTCATTCTCTGAACAACAATTGGATGTCTTAGTATTCAATTAAATTCTGCACTAATTTCCCAGAAATAACACAGATCTCCCAGGTAAAGGGCTCAATCCATTAACATCTAAAGTTCCCCCCAACTTCACACATTATTTCCAAGTCCCAGGTTTCCTACTATATATAGTCTGACTAACTGATAATTAGTTGGGAGTTCCAGTGACCTCTGCTTCAGGTTTCATACTTGTGAGAAGGATGTGATTTACAAGTCTTGGGGGAAAAGCTTTACTTATTATCATTGGTTTGTTATAAAGAGTACAACTCAGCAACCAACAAGTGAAAAAGATACAGGGGGAAAGAGCATAAGAAGTGGTATGGAGTTGACACTTTCTTTTTTTTTTTAACACTTCCATGTATTCACCTGCCCAGAAGCACCCTGATCCTTGAGTTTTAGGGAGGTAGGATTACTGTCAGAGGGATTATTAAATCACTGGCCCTGAGCTGGAAGAATGAAAGTTTCAGCAATATAATCACATCTTGGTCCTTCTGGTAAGTAATCCCTGTTCTGAAACTATTTAGAACCTCACCAAAAATCACCTCCACAGAATAAAAGATGGTCTTAGCATCCTCATTACTCAGGAAATAACAAGGAATTTAGGAAGTGTATGTCAGGAAATAGGGACAACAATCTTAATATATATATATATATATATATATATATATATATATATATATATATATATATAAAACAAGTGCAGTGAAAGTTTACTACTTGTCTCACACATGCCCACACATCCAGAATGCATAGGGCTCTCCTTTTATTTGTTCAATCACAAAAGTTACAACAAAATACATATAGTGTTAATTATAGCTAAGTGTTCCTTTGTCTCTTTTCAATGCCATATTTACAACAGGTTGGAGACACAAGTCGCCCTTTATTCTTACACAGCATTAAACACATTGTCTTGCATAGAGCACATTCTCAGAACCTTTGGAGTGGACTTTCTTTAAGAAACAGAGTAACTGGGGCTGGGGATGTGGCTCAAGTGGTAGCGCGCTCACCTGGCATGCGTGCGGCCTGGGTTTGATCCTCAGCACCACATACAAACAAAGATGTTATGTCCACCGATAACTAAAAAAAAAAATATTAAAAATTCTCTCTCTCTCTCTCTATCACTCTTTCTAAAAAAAAAAAAGAAACAGAGTAACTTATTGATGTCTTAACACCTTTTCATATTAATAAGCATTAGACACAATTATAATATAAAATTTTAACTTTGAAAAATTTTACTCCATATACATGCCAAGCACTATGCTAGTGCTTAGCATATATGTGCCCTCTCTAATACTTACAGTAGGTTACTTTGTCAAAGATAATTGTTTTTTCAATCTGAATGGTGGCTAAATAGGTTAAAGTCTATTTCTCCCTTACGGACCTGTTTGGGAGCACACACAGGTATTCTATCAGTGACCCTACAATTAATACAAAGTGGCTTCCCAGCATCATATCTATATTTTCTATGCTGCTGGCTCCAAGCTTGAAACTTTTGCTGGACATACACAGGTGGAATAGCTCCAGCCTCTGCATTAGCCTTTTCCTGTAATTCTTTGAGTTGTTAGTTTCCTGTGGTGTAATTTTTCTGTCATTACACTCTCATGTGCATCCTTTCATCCCCAAATTTTCCCTCATTAACATCACATTTTCTATTTTCAAAGTTGCTTCATTTTATTATTTGCAACACATCTTTACTATCATTTCACTATGATTTTTAGAGGCTATAAAGGAAAATTCATCATCTTGAACTGAAAATTTATTTATAGGTTCTTAGATAAAACAGAGATAATAGTATTTTCAATGACTGTATTTAGTCCTGCTCAAATTAAATATTAATGATTTAATTACAGTTATAATAGATTCTAAAAGAAGAGTAAATGTGAAATAATGATGATGTTTAATAGGAAATCTAATATTATCTGGAAGCGAGGGGAGATTTCTTAAAGTACAATTTAAGTTGTTTTAAAGAAAAATGAATAGAAATTTCTAAGAAAGAATTAAAATTATTATTATTATTATTATTATTATTATTATTATTCCCAGGAAACAACATCAAATTAAGTTCCTATTATCTATGGGATTCAGTGCAATCTGTATCTATTTTGTTGGCAAAACTGAACCATGGCTTCTTTTTTTATTGAATACATAACTAAGTAATCTTAGTCAGAAAGTCAAGAGACAGGATTTTAATAACTGCTCTGTTACCAACACTATGCTTTTGGAAAGTTACTTCATTTCTTAATGATATAATATCTTTCTAAAATGGCTTATTTTATAATTAATATAAATATTTTAGAGAGTGCATATAAAAATATAATAACTATAATCAAGAAACAAACACATAATCATTTATTTGACTTAAATACCTACTATTGATATTTAACTTTGCAGAATTGATTCAACAATAGTAAAAAACAGTGTTAAAATGTTCATTGCAGTGCTATAGGCAATAGAAAAAAATAACACATTGAAAGAGACTTAATTATAATGATAAAGAATGATAATATCTCAAATTAATCAAAAGTTATTTAGTTATTAAGATGAATAGCTGTGAACCATGTCAAAGCATGGGAAATTGTATTTTAAAAGTAGCATAAAGCAACACATGAAATCAGTGTTTACAACTGAGATTGTAGCTGTACAACATATTTTGTATTATGCAAAGGCACAAGTAAAAGTTGTGAAAGTGAAAATAGTGGTATCCATGGAGTGGACTTTCTTATAGATCTACTTTCTTTTACTCAAAATATTATTTGATGTTATTAAAAGAATTAAAGGAGAAAAACAAATAAAGATAATTATTTTAATAGAGGAAAGAAATAATAATGTAACTATAAAATATTTGCCTCTTCTGCTATCTCCTTAATAAAACAAAATTTGTTAAGATACTTGAGCTAGACAAAGAAATTTTGAGATCTTCTTAGATAACATAATCATTATACTCCAAATATAGAAGATAATATAATTGAGATAAGGTGACTAAATATTCCTCTGTACATGTTAAATTCAATCATAGGAAAAGCATTCCTGGGGGCTTGAAACCTGTTTGTCTTTAAAATTTTCTACTAAAATATCATTGATCCAGGGAAGAGAAACTCCTAAGGCATTATTGATAAGCATCTTTTCTGAGCATTGGCTGAATACATAATTCTGTGACAAAAAGATAGGAGAGACTTTCAGGTGGAGATGGAAAAGAAAAAAAATGTCCTAGAGATGTTATCCCAATTCGCAGTTGTATCTTAGAGTTAGTGGCATGTTTGTGTTTTCCCTTAAAAATAAATGTCAGGGGCTGGAGTCGTGGCTCAGTGGTAAAGCACTTGCCTAGTATGAATGAGGCACTAGGTTCCATCCCTGGCACCAAATAAAAATAAAGATATTGTGTCCATCTACAACTAAAAAAAATTTTAAAAAAGTCAATGCCTGTCTGTCAATTTATTATAGATCAGTTACCTAGTTGCTTTTCAATAAAGCATACTGGAGAGGCAAAATAAAGCATTAAATTCAAAAAGAAATCTAAGTAGGGAATTAGAATCAAAGAAAAGTATCTATTTGTAGAAAATCAAAATCCTTTTTAAAAAACACAATTGTGCTAACCATCTGGCCAGCAAAGGTATCACAATAGGTCTTTAAATTTAGCTCTCCCTTTCCCCCAGATTGAAGACATAATTTATTACATATCTTTAATTATAAAAACAAAGAGGGAAATACCCTAATTTGACCGAATCAAAGCATGTGAGTCAAGTTGTTTGGAGGGGGAATATTATTTTTATTTTCTTTCAGGCCACTTTTGTTTTCACACCAAGTGGATGACTGTGTGCAATGCAAACGTTTGCACAAAGGAAGACTTCCCTCACTGGTGTCTTGCAAGTCACCCTCAGTGAAAACAGTAAAACTGCTGTCCACTTTGACTTCCACCTGTATACTAAGCTAACGCAGTTCTGAACCAAGATTAGGCTTGTCGTCTTTGGTCAGTGAGTTGTAAGAAGATTTCCAACTGGCCAGATATTAGCTGAGAGAGAATTACTGGTTTGACAACAATGACAATGAGATGTGGGCTATATGCTTAGTGGCTTATGATCTCTAGTTCTATTTGTGCTGAATACCAGTTAGCATTCCCATCTCAGGATAAATTTTTGTTGGACTGCTTATTCAAATGACTTTATAGGTCTGAAAATATCCAACTCATGATGGGTAGATATGGCCACATGGTCACTTAGTGACCTATGGGCCGACTATCTTGGCCCCATACCTGGTGGTGTATTTCAGAAGGTATGTAATTTAAGCTACAGGTGACTCAACATTGCTCCAGGCCTCTTGTGGCTTGCATTGTGATTCTCCCATTATGGTTTTCCATACATTCCACACAGCATCTTTTCCACTACTAAAGTCTCTTACAGCTTGCATCTGCCAGTTCATTTGCTTGAAGAATTGAGTTGCTTATCTTGCAGCTTCTGATTTCACTGAGGTCCTTCCTGAGTTCATAAAAGCTTTTCTATGGTCTCATTCTTTCACAAAAATGCTCCTATCTTAACCAAGTGGATCTGCCTTGGTTAAGAGTTTAGCCATCTTTAGAGTTCAGATATTCTAACTATTCAGTCTGGAGCCTGAATCTTATTTTTCTTTTCCTGCGAATTAGCAAGTCTTTGTGAGCTATCAAAGAGGCCTCAGGCTTTCAAGTTTAACTATCAGTGGGTGACTAATGGCTCTGAGATTTGTTTTGTATTTTCTTAGAACACCAATTGTTCTTAGTAATTGCTTGGTCCTTACAGTAACCATTTTTCTAGTGCCTCCTTTCACTTGCATATCATTCCAGCTTACTGCTGGTGAAATTTTTAGCAATTGGTTTATCCCTTGTGCCAGGGGCTATAGTGCTTCTCTAACAAAAGTGGAGATCCTTATTACCAATGGTTAGCAAGGGACCCAGTTGTAAACATGCATTTTAGTGCCCTTTTTCTTTCTTTTTTAATATTTATTTTTAGTTGTATTTGGACACAATACCTTTATTTTATTTATTTATATGTGATGCTGAGGATTGAACCCAGGACCTTGCACATGCTAGGTGACCATTCTACCGCTGAGCCACAACCCCAGCCCCTAGTGCCCTTGTTCTTGAACCATACCCTCTACAAATTGTCCCAGGTATGCTCCCTGAAAAGCACCCTCTAACTTGCAGTTTTAACGAACTCTCTAGTCTTCTGCCAAAGGTTGGTGTATCCTTGCTCTCTAATTTATGAATTTCCACCTTCCAGATTGCAACTTCACAAATTTTGCTATGAATACATAAAACTATAGAAAACTCCCAAGTTACTAGCTGAATTCCCAGGAAAATCTTTAAAGCATTATAATAAAAACTAATTAGTTAGTTAATTAAAAGGACAAATTGTGTTAGTGCAAATTGGCACATGAAGACTTTCCCATAAACAGAATGCCAGAAATATCTGCCTGCATATTGCCTCCAAATGTATGGTAATTAGAAGCACAAATACAGGCTTCTATCATAAAGATTCCTGTAAATGGTTCAAATTCATAGAAACTCTCCTGTCATTATACTCACTGGATCTTATATATTCTGTCCAGAGACAGGCAGTGTGGTCAAGTCTTGGATTCTATTGACAGTTGACAAAGTTGTGTTTCCTAAGAAAAAGACTGGATATTTGGGTTTCTTGAGTACTCTGTTGTATAGAAGAGGATTAACCTATATGCTTACTCATTTCTCAAGAGTAATGTAAGTATTAATTATAATAATACCCATAAACTCTCTGCAACTTTTTATGATGAACAAAATATAAGAATTTTATTTTTATTAGCTTTTCTAAAAGGTTAAACTAATAGTGATTAAAACTGTTTAATAATAATAGTTAACTATGTTCTTGTCAGGCCTTATTAGTTATTTTAGTAATTAAACCCATTTCTTTATTTAAAAATTCACCTCTTAAGTTAGTTTAAGGTCAAAATACACTATGAAGTTAGAAACTGAAAACTTGAAACTGCAGAAGGATCTTGAAGGTATTCACAATTCAAAAGACATTATTTAATCAAAAGTTGATAAATGTGTTTTATAGATACTTTCTGCAATGCTGAGGCTAGTGAATTTAGAGATAATCCAGAACGAATGCTTATTTTTTTTAAAGGTTAACCCGAATAGAACATAACACAAATATTGATGTCAAAATAGTCATTTGATGGAGGCACAGTGTGCCTTGGGTAATTCCCAGCCCTTTTTAGGTAGTCATTTCTTCCATTAGTGACTTTTTAAAAAAGCTACTATAACCCTTCAGTAGACATACTATTTTACAGAAACACCCTTGAGGGCAAAAATGAGAATGGCAACTATCCTAAATCAGCTTCATTTTTCCCTCTCTTCTTTAGAGATCATTCACTCTGTATTATACAAAACTGAAATGTAATGATAAAAAAATCATCATAATTCTACTGTCAAAGATTTTAGAGTTCCCTCTTCAATTCCCTGCTATTTTCTAATTTTCCTGTGCTATAAAATCCACATCCTTCTTTTCTTTTTCTTTCTCAGTCAGAAAACTTTGAAATTATCTTTATCTCTCATCTGGATAAATCTCACTTCCTAAATATTTTCTGGAATTCATACACTGCCTCAACTGTCATGGCCTCAGAAGGTTCTTTCTCTTACTTACATAACTATTCACAGAAATTAAATAATAAAAAAGATTAATAAATGTAAGTGACAGATCCTTGAGAGAGAAGATATCATTGAAGAAGAAAGAAGGAATCAGCTGTGGGGAAAAATAGAAACAGGAGGTGAGATCTGGTGGTATTCTGAGGCCCTGTATGAGTGTCTCCAAAGGACTACTTAGGCATATTATCAGTAGCATCACAAGACAGGGTTCTACTTCAAAATGGTGGAGGGCAAAGAGTGTGAAGAAATCACAATCTTCATGGAAAAGCAGGATACAATGTTAGAGTGTAATACTTAAAGGTAATTTATATTCCTTAGTGTTAACTTTCCAGTGGGTAAAGGCGGAAAACTTCAAGAAGGTGAAAATGGATTAGGAAAATGTAGCAGTAAGGGATATACTATGTCACATATGAAAGACAGGATACTGAGGGACATGAAGTGTGAGTCAGGGTTGCAGTCATGGCTATATCTGCAAGAGTGAATGAGTCCTTAAATTAGCTAATTTAATTAATGAATATTATTCTTATTATTGCTTTGTGACCATCACTCATATAAATACTGTGGTAACAGCTTTGAACAAGACAAACCACACTGTTTTATGAGGTTTACCTTGTGATGGTATAGCCTGACAGTAAACTAGTATCCTCCCCTCAGAATTTAATTTCAGGTAGTGGTTAAATGCTATAAAAAATTTAATAAGTGGGTAGAGAGTGATGAAGGGAATGGCTATTTATATTGGGCAATGAAGGCAGGGCTCATTGGTAAGGTGAGTTTGAGCAAAGGCTTGAATGAAGTGAGGAGTCAACCCGTGCATAGTCCAGGGAAAGTAAGCTTTTAAAGGAATGAGTAGTAAATTCAAAGGATGCTTTAAACTTGCTTCTATTGTCAACTCAGGATGCTGAGTAGAAAAAAATAAGAAGTTTAAAGGCTTCCAAATTTCCCTGGCTTTTCTGAGGGGGAAAATAAAGAATGCAGAAGATAAAAACAATGCATCGAGTAACTCTTGTTGCTCTTTTCATTATTATTTCAAGCTTCATGTACATTCCCATGTTACTGTTTATATCACATGCCAGAAACACACATTGCTTAAGAGAGATGTCTGAAAAATCTCACCAAGGCCTTCCACTTTGCTCAGCACTCAGTGAATGTTCCTTTTCAACAGTGCAATAGTCTAATGGTTTGAAGTCCTCTTTACACACTTACTCTACCAATACTAGAGATACTACCAAAACTGTGGTGCTCTCTCTCTGTTTTGTTTTTGTGGTGAGGATTGAACCCAAGTGTGTTCTATCACTGACTTACATCTGCAACTCTTTTATTTTTTGTTCTGAGAAAGGGTCTACTAATTTGCTGAGGGTTATCATGAACTGTCTGTGGGCTGTATGTGGACTACATTGCACATAGTAGCCTAATGAGGGGATAAGTCTGGCATTGGGAAACTCCTGTGGCACCCCCACAAGGATTGATTGCCTGATGCAGGTGAACTACCTGTCACAGCACCTGAGATGGGTGTGACCTGCCAAGATGTCAGTCAACCTGCTGACTGCAAGATACCCCAAAGCAAGACTCTGGCCTTGAAACCTTATCCCTGCCTTTGATGTCCCCCCATATAAATAAAGCAAGTGGAGGGGGCTCCATTTTTCCAGAGTATAGAAGCTCGATCTGTATGATGGGCTTGACCGTCCCGCCCTTGCTTTTGAAACTACTTTCTGTATCCTGTGGTTTTTTCATCATTCTATTTTTCTTAGTTTTTATTTCTCAGTTAGCCCATTCCACGGAAGGGAATCCCATTTCCATCGCCTGTGTGGGATGTGGGAAGAGAAAGTCTTGCCAAGGTGACCAGACTGGCCTCAAACTTGAAATCCTCCTGCTTCAGCCTCCCAAGTCCCTGATATCATAGGTGTGTGCCACTACGCCAGGCTAAGACTGAAGGTAAAACATATCCATTATAATAATTCCTTCAATTGTAGTATAGATATACACATAACAGATTCGGAATATATTTGACTAAAATGACAGTTTTCACAGGTATCATAAAACACCATTTGAGCTCATTACGACTTTCAAATTATGGTAGTTACTAGATTTACCTATTATTATTTAATGCATTAAACACAAATAAGCTTCTGATGCTCAGACATATAATTTTTATATTTTCATTTGTGCACTTTACAATAATTGGTGTATTTTGTTATCCTCTGTATTTTACTTTATATGCTAAGAAATATTATTATGAGATAGGATCCATGTGGCATCAGACCACCAAAGGGGACTCTGGCAAAAAACATAAGCGTTTGTGTTTTAAATCCAATTGGTTTATGTAAAAAATGATCTGGATAAATCAGATAATCTTTTTTTTTCCCTCAGAGTACTCTGGGTGATCTCGTCATTTTTCTTGGCATAGTATTGTCATGGCATTCTGAGGACTATGTTTTTAGTCATTTTCTTTCAGTAGGGATTTAAGTATTTCATTGTTTACTTCACATCTTAACCTGAAGTCTTAGAGTCATATCCAAGACTGAATTCCTTATCTTCCCAATGTGTCCCTGAACTGTCTTACCCACAGAGCAACATTCAGCCCATTGTTCACAATAGGGATCTATTTCTCTCTTTCTGTTACCCATCAAATCTATGAGAAGGACCTGTCAGTTCAATCTAGGATGCCATCAAACTTTTTGTCCAGAATTTTCCAACAACTTCCATCTTGCTGTCCCTGTTTCCATTCAAGCCCTTCCAACCTGTTCTTCACTTACTAGGCAGATCAATCTGTAAAACACAAAGGGTTCGCATCATTCTTTTCTCAAAAACAATTCAGTGACTTTCAGTGCATTTAGAATAAGATCTAAATCCCGTTTGTGCTTTGAATATCTCTGTTTAATCACCCTCATTGGTAGCATCGCTCCCCTCAATTGCTGTATTTTATTTGTATTGACTTTCTTTCAATTATTTTAACTGATCGTACTAGATATGTCCCATTTGCTCCAGTTTTCCTCTTACTTTTCTCCTGCTTGCTCTCTGCTCTCAGAAGATTTTATGGACAACATAACAGTGTGAATTTTATTTGTCCTCTGGCTCCTTGGGGTGACTGACAGGGTGCCATAGGAGACCCCAAAGAGAACACCCAGCTTCCCCTGACTGGCTGTATCCATTGGCTGCTCAAAGTGTTCTAATCCACGTGTCTCTCTTCTTGTGGGTGCTGGCAGCCACTGCCCAATCTCATCCTCTTGCCACTATCTAAAATGTGCTTTCCCACATTCTTCACATAGTTGATGAAAGGCAAGTGACTCACCCTCGACAGAGATTCAACCAAGAGATTTTTATTGGGAGGCTGCCTGAAGGGGTAGAAAAGGAGAGGAAGAGAGCAGCAGCAGCATGAGCCTGCAAGCTTCAGCTTAAGAAAGGTTTTTTTTGGTGAATTGAATGGCAGGGTGACTCAGGAAAGGGCAAGCAGACACTGTGTCCTGCAGGGATTGGCCAAGAAAACTTTTGACTTTAGTGCCCTTTGGCTTGACACCCTTTGAAGAGGAAGA
Organism: Urocitellus parryii; assembly: GCF_045843805.1. Taxonomy (NCBI): domain Eukaryota; kingdom Metazoa; phylum Chordata; class Mammalia; order Rodentia; family Sciuridae; genus Urocitellus; species Urocitellus parryii. The sequence goes on from NC_135531.1 coordinate 113,956,501, forward strand.
GAAGAGAAACTTAACTTCAATGGGGAGAAACCCGATGGGGAAAATAAAACCAAAAGGCAAGGTCTCCCATACACCGAACAGTTGACACCTATTTTTTCTTCAAATATCATTTAAAATCTTTTCTTCTGAGATGTTTTTAACCAGTTTAGGTGCAGTGGATTTCTATTATAGTCTGGATGGTAGTACAATTTTTGCATTGTAGCATTTATACTTGCATCCCAGTGGACTGCTAGCTTCCCGTGCTCAGGGAGATTGTCTGTCTTGAACACTGTTGTGTGCATCCCAGTAGCTAGCATAGTACCTACCACATAAAAATGACAATGTTATCTAAAGCACAGGGGATGTTTGCTCCATCCCCAAAATTTTAGTAAATGCTTTGTGCATGTTAATTAGTTTGATTCTCACAGTTACTTTGTTATATGTTTGTGTATGTGATTATTATTTGTTCTCTTTTAATTATGGTGACTCTGAGATACAGATAATTCGACTTGTGAGAAATTTAGGTGGAAGCCTAATGCACAAAGATAAATTGTATTTATCTAAATAACTTACTTTAACCTAATTGTTTTAGAATTGTGTAAAAGAATACCTACTTGAACATTAAATATGAAAACAAACCTTATAAATAGCTTACAGGAACCTTTGAATGTTAACCAAAATTTATTGATCAAAGGTGGTGATTTGCTTAATGTCTGTTTAAGACGTTCAGTTATTTTACAATAATGATATACTCCATTGGACTGCTTTTCTCAAATAAGCCTTCATGAGCTGGGGTCATGGCTTAGTGGTAGAGTGCTGGCCTAGCATGCACAAGGCACTCAGTTTGATCCTCAGCACCACATAAATGTAAAATAAAGATATTGTGTCCATCTAAAACTAAAAAATAAAATTAAAAAAAGAGTCTTAGGACTCTCAAATAAGCCTTCACTTTAAATAACACGGCAACCCAAAACACGTCATAATCCAAAATTCTTCTCCTATCTTCCTACCTTTTTGTTTTCACAGAGATATAGGTTAAAGTATGCAAGAGCACTTCCATATTTGTCCATAGAAATTGGGAAAATTGTTAAGTCTTAGCTGAAAAAATATGCAGCAACTTGTTTTTTTTTTTTAAATCAGTTTTCCAAGCATAATTCCATTTCCATATGTATGGAGCAAATATCTCTCATTTTGTTTGATGTTTAAAATATCAGAGCTAATATATTTCATGAAGTCTGACATGCAGCAATCTAAGAAAGAATAGTGTGTAGGTTTACCATAGCACATTTGCTTCTTCTTATGTATTTATTGATTTCATGAATAAATAACATTTACCAAAGCATGTTTTATACCTTTTAATTTCACAGGATCCTTGATCAGTGCATTGGTGTCTGGATCAAAGAAAATGTGCATAGTCTATTGTCTTTTAAATTCATTAAATGCTTAAGTACATCAAATATTCTGAAAAGTCTTAAAGTTTAAAAAGGAAAGAAAATCTGTTATCTGTTTCTTTCACAAAGATTATTATTATTATTTTTTTTTTCTGGAATACCTACTAACATATCACAGAACAATTCTGTGGAACATGCCAGGGGAAACGGTGCTATAGACTTTTAAAGTCTGTATTTATTTACTGGCATGAGAAAAATAATGTCTTATATATGTGATATCAGAAGTTGATTATAAAATAATCTATAAAAATCCTGAGTAATTTTTCTTACCATTGTAGGAAGGGAAATAAATTATTTACCTACAATTTTATTATTATTCTTCATATCTTTCCTGTAGTAGCCATGAACTCTTGGTTTTCTTATAATAGTTGCCCTTAATAAATTTTGCATATGTAATAGAAGTGTTCTCCTCTGCCAAAATGTGAAAATAGAATACTTACTAGTGGTAAGGATGACAGTCACATTCATATGTATTTTAAGCTAAGAAATTTTGTTTTATATTGCTAACAAAAGTAATCTCTAATGACAAAGTACCTTGGTTTCCTTCATTTATGATTTGGGATTGTTTGAGGAAAAAATCAAAGCAGAAAAGGGAGAGCTATCACCTCATGGTGATAACTATGGAATATTTAAATACCATGGCAGTTGCTGAATTAAAAGTGAAATGATTTTGAAAATGTTAGGCTTCTCAGCCTGACTTTCCCATAGCCGTGCAAGTGACTTCCCTGGTCACCAAGGCAGTGCATGCATATTGGGGTTACCTTTACCTTTTCTATAAGTTGTACCAAAACATCCACTTATGTTCTTTAATTTGTACCATTCCTTCAAATAAATAAATTTGGTACCCCCCCCAAAAAAAAAACCGAAAATGTTAGGCTTAAACACAGGATCAGAAGTATGGTTTCTTTTCACATAACAGTGCTGATGACTATAAATTTCCTTTTCTCATTACTTTTCCTTACATTTGGTATATGTACTTATATTATTGCATAGATTATTTAAATAACTATTGTAGTTTCTTCACATTGGCTCTCCTTCCTACCTTCCTCAAATAATACCTCTGGAAACTATTTTAAGCAGCATGGATGAAGGATAGTCTTTCTTGTTATAGATGGGAAGACAAAAGTTTGAGCTCTTCATATTTCAATCTGCCCTGTGAGTTTTCAGTAGTTGCACTTGAGCCTGATGAATCTCACTTTTAGAAAGTATAAACCAAGAGATGATTATGCTTCTGTATGGGTTTTTTATTCACAAGACTGTCGTCTCTGTGTGAATTTTCCCACATATGAAAAGTCTGTTTATATTAAGTTGATTTAGGTGATTAGCTGAATAGTGTTTTTTTTTAATTTGAATAAGGGTAGATTTGGAATATCCTATTATTGGAAGAACAGAAGAAACCTTCTAAAGTCAGGCAAATGATTTGTCTATTTAAGTTATTTTGCCTGAAATGAAGCATCTTCAATTGTTGGTCAGGAGAGTATATTTCCTACTGAATCACAAAATTCTCTCTGGGCATGCAGTTTTGACAAGATTTTATTAGAGAGGTGGTGTCTTGATTAAAGTAAGTAGTAGGGAAGGGGCGTGTATATCATCTTTACATATTTCTGGGACTTTCTAGCATGAAATTAATTTATTATCCTAACAGAATGGAAAGTTGCTGAGAATTCATCCTATATAGAAATAATTATTTCCTTTTAATAAAAAGTATCTTAAGATGAAGCTGTTTCAAGTATTCAGTAGATTATAAAATTGCCATGTGGGCATGGTTCCCCAAGAGAATGGCTACTGCTTTTCTAATGTTCACTTCCATAAGTGAATTTTCTAAGCATGATATTCTAACTATTCCCAAAGTATTTTGTTGTAGAATAACAGCATTTGTTGGAAGCAGAGTGTGGTGGTATGAATTCTGGAGGTAGGGTGAATCACAAAGTGAGTCTTATCCAGGTGTCAGCAATTTCTCATCTCAAACTCCTTCCAGGTTTCCTAAGGAATCAGCCCATGCAGGTGTTACTGTTGGTGAATCTTTTAATAATAATTTTTCAGGGGAAAGTGTGGATAAGGAATTGTTTATCGCATACTCCACAGTAAAATACGGAAAAGAATACCCTGCTCTTCTACACCATGTCATCTTTGATAGTTTTTAGTTTTCATTTTCCATTCAATACCCATTCTGTCTGACTTCTATAATTTTTTCTTTCTTTCTTTTTTATAAGATTTTGCCTCTAGCATCTTCAATTATTTTCTCATTCATAAATGTCTGTCCTATCTCAGAGATCCACTTTTATTTTCCCAATTTTCTCCACAGCATTCAGTAAAATTGTTTTTTTTTTCATCTATAATTGTCCCACTCCTTAAAAAAAGGCTTAAAATTTAAGGAAGAGTAAAAGTCCTAGAACAACAAAAGCAACACTGAGCAAAAAGAGTGAGGCTGGAGGCATCAAAATACTAGACTTCAAATTATACTGCAGAGCTGTAAGTCACAAAAACAATATGCTATTGGCATTAAAGCAGACATGAAGATCAATGGAATAGAATAGAAGACACAGAGAAATCCACACAAATATAGTCATTTTGTCCTGGACAATAAAAAACAAAAAGCATGCATTGAAAAAATATAGTCTCTTTAACAAATACTGCTGGGAAAACTGGATAGCCATATGTAGAATAATGAAACTAGATTCTTACTTCTCACCCTTCACAAAATATCAACTCAAAGTGGATTAAAAATTGAGAAACCATTCTAGAAACAGTAAAAGTGATAGAATAAAACAAGGGCAGCACTCCCACATATTGGTGCAAGCACAGACTTCCTTAACAAGACCCTCAAAGCTTAAGAAATAAAACTCAGAATCAATAAGTGGGATGCAATCAAACTAAAAAGGTTCTGCACAACAAAGAAAACAATAAAGAACATGAAGAGTGAGCCTGCAGAATGGGAGAAAATTTTTACCAACAGGGAATTACAGTATGTATAGAAATTATAAAACGATAACACCAAAAAGTTGAATAAATAGACAAACAATCTAAAGAGGCATTTCTCAAAAGAACTGGACAATGAATATAAAAAATGTAAAAATGTATAGCATCCTTAACAATCAGGGAGCTGCAAAAAAGAAAAACAAACTACACTGAGGGCTGGAGTTGTGGCTCAGTGGTAGAGTTCGCTTGCCTATAATGCATGAGGTACTGGGTTTATCTCCAGAACCACATAAAAAACTATTAAGTAAACATAACAAAGGTATGTGTCCATCTACAACTAAAAATATTTTTAAAAGTAAAATAAAAAAAACTACACTGAGATTTTATTTCATCCTGATCAGAATGGCAATCATTATGTGAATACAACTAATAAAAATTTCTGGTGAGAATGTGTGGAATAAGATACACTTTTTATGTTGTTGGTGAGACTACAAATTATTACCACCACTATGGAAAGCAGTATGGAAGATTCCTCAGAAGATTCAAAATGGAACTGCCATATAATCCTTGGTATTTTTCCAAAAGAATTAAAATCAGTACACTATAGTGATACATGAATACCAATGTTTAGAGCAGCCTAATCTTCAATAGCCAAGTTATGGAACCAGCTTAAGTGCCCATCCATAGACAAACAAACAAAGGAAATATAGTACATACACACAATGGAGTTTCAATCAGCCACAAAGAAGAATGAAATTTGCTGATGAGTGGATGAAACTGGAGAGCATCATGCTAAGTGAAATAAGCCAGACTCATAAAATCAAGGGTCAAATGTTTTCTCTCATATGCAGAGGCAGGAGAGAAAAAATAAATAAAAAACATATTATGAAAATAGAAGGGAGAATAGTAGAACAGAAGCAGGGAAAGGGAAGGAGGAGGGGAAGAAAAGGGGAAGAACTAGGGAATAAATTTGACCAAATTATGTTACATGTGTGTTTAAATATATACATTCCAATCTTATAGGTAAAGTCTAAGGCATAAATAAATAAGTGGATGTTCAATAGAGTAAAAGAGGGGAAACAAGGGAAGAAAGAAAGGGAGGAAAGAAGGTAGACTGGGGATTGAAATGGAGAAAAAACATTGCATATATGCTTTTTTGGATATGTCAAAATCCCAATATATATAACTTCAATGCACTAAAAATAAAATGGGAACTAAAAGTAGAAACTCAGAAGTTGTTTTCAAGTAAAGTTATTCTTAAAATAATACTACTCTGGCCCTCAGAATTTTGTTCCTGAGGATATCAATAACTAACCCCAAATATAAATTCATTCCTTCTCATGTCTGGCAGTATTAATGGTAAAAGTACATATGACTGTAGATAGCAATGATTTAGAAAGGATAACAGTAACTATTGTAAAATCAATTAATACTTGACATCATCTTACTCTAATATTGACTTTAATACTTGAGATTCTAGTGTGGGGGAAAATGCCAAACTACATTTAAAATGCATTTTATTGTTACGTGAATGAATTAAAATGGTGAAAAATAATCACAGGACACTATTAGTTTATTTTTATAAGGCAATAAATGAGAACATCATGAAAGTCATCAGGATAAGTTAGACTCAAACCCTGAGAATGTTATCCAATTGCCACCTGCAATGTACTGGGGTGGATGCATATACCATGGCATAGTGCTGGTTAAGTAACAAAGCTCTGCACAATTTAGCTGGAAAATGATGGACATCCATTCTAGTTAAATAATGGGCTCTTATTTGGGATAAATTTAATTTATAATAAAATTATTATACACATTTTGATAATATTACTATTTGGGGAATAGAGTCCTTTTGTGTGCTTTGATTCAGGGAAAGGAATTATTTGGGGAAAATGGCTACAGAATGACAACAATTGCTTTTGAAGGCACTTGCTATTCCAATATGTCTTTTTCTGTATTTTAAAATGAATTAATTAGCATGAATGCAGTTAGTTAACTCCCTTATGTTTTAATAATACTTTTCTTCCACTTTTATTTTATATGTTTTATTTACCAAAAAATCTGTAAAATTATTGAGCCAATAGACTGTTTATCATGGTACTCATAATGACTTGGCTCTGAATTAAAATTAGCCAATTTGCCATGTGGTAGGATTCATAAAGTATTTATGCATTTAAAAATGCTTACTGAGTATCTCCTATGTACCAAGCACTGCTATAGACTCTGAAAGCATAAAAAATATGCAACACTAACACAGTGCTTACCCTTTTGAAGTTTACATTGTAAACAGAGATAAAATAATCCTGTGAAATAATATTGAGTAATAAATGATATGAAGGAAAAAAACCTGAAAATAATAAAAGGTGACAGGTTTATGACTTTAGGTATGCTCATGATTAATTGCTTTAATGGGAAGGGGCAATATGAACTTGACAGAATTGGGAAAGTGATCCATGTAGGTATCTGGGAGAAGAACAGTTCAGGCAGAGAGAAAAGCCAGGGCAAAGGCCCTGAGGAAATATGCTTGTTGGGTTCTTAGAATACATGCTGATAAGAGGATGAAGAACAAGAGAGTCAGAACATAGGTTAAAGGGATATTGAGGGACTACTACATCATGTGTAGTTTTGTAGGTCAAATTTAAGAGTTTGAATTTTAAGTGTGTGGGAAGCTGTTGGAAGTAATGTACATTGAAATGATATAATCTTACTTAATTTTACAATAATCATTCTGCCTTCTATGTGATTATAAGTTAAAATTAGAGTCTACTTAAGTAGTCCATGTGAAAAATAACAGGGACTTGGGGTGAAGTATTGTTAGTAGAGAAGATAACACTTGATTAAATTTTGGATACTTCTGGATTTGCTATTGGATTGTATGTTGGTTTGAAAGAAAGGGAGGTACGTTGGTATGAAGTCAAGGATGAACTTGGAATATTGACCTGGATGCCTGGGTGATATTGGTGCCATTTTCCAAAACAGACAAAATTTGGAGAATAGAAGATTTGAGAGGAAATCAAGAATTAGATTTTGCTTGTCAACTTTGGAATGGCTATTAGACATCGAGGAAGAGATACTAAATTAGCATTTGGGGATACACAAAACTCAGGGGAGAGATTGGGGCCAGAGACAAAAATAAATAGGTTACCAGTGTATAAATTGTATTTAACAACTGCAGGAATGAATGAGATCACAAAGGGACTAAATGTAACTAAGAGAAGTCATGAGTGATGAGGATAGGAGGTACGTCCTGGGGGTGTCAAGGCTATCACAAAGAAATAGCTACTAAGGAAGGCAGCGAATTAGGAAATTGTGATGTCTGCACAGTCATTTGAAGAAATTATTTTAAGGGGAAGAGATAATTAACTTTGCCAAAAGCACTAAAAGGTGAAGAAAAATGATGAGCACAGATAATGAATCATTGATTTTACAAGATGGGTATCAGTGGTTAATTTCACACATGCCTTTAGGGAGGTGGAGATGAGGAAGACCTACTTTGGATATTGAGAGAAAAGGAAATGCAAAAATCTGGTTAAAACTTTGAAGAGTTTTGCTGTACAGAAAGCAAGAAAAAAGAAGGAGCTGATGGGTGGTGATAAAGGATTAAGAATGTTTACTTTTTTTTTAGGTGAAGATTTGTATGGTGATGGGAATAATCCTATGAAGAGGAAAAGACAATTTTGCAGGAGAAAATGATCATATACAGAAGTGAAATCCTTGAAAAGATGCAGGTTGGACCCATTATTAACACTGGAGGGGTTGTCTTTCAATCACTGTGACAGAAGTCAGGACTAAATACGTGAGTAGTTGATGGCAAGTTGGAAGTTTTAGTTAGAAGGATATAGAAGTTTTCTTCTGTTTATATTTTTCATTGAAATATTTATAAATGTCATCTGCTTAAAGGGAGGAAGATTTGGAAGACACAAGACATAGGAAATAACCTGTTCAAAGAAGACTGTATGGATTGCTGGGGAAATAATGTAAGGTGTCAGGGCAGTGTTAAGAGCTTACTTGAGGTAAGTGGTCATCAAGGTCAACATGGTGAGGTAGTTCTGTGCTAGCTATATTCTGTTTTTCAGGAACAGATTCAAGTTATTTAGGTAGCTGGATTTAATCTTAAGCGGGCTGTATCTAGGTGGGTTTGAGACACAAAGAGGGTTAGGGAGGGACACTGAGGGTGAAAGAGAGAGGGAATAGAAGATGGACAATGGAAACCCACTTGGGTAAAACAAGATCCATGGTGAGAATAAAGTTAAAAGGTGATAGGATCAATGGCATCTTTAGACACTTCGAGGAAGTGCATTTTCTGTTTCAGACTAAATTTTTTCTGAATTCCCTTTTCATATTGTTTCATCTATATGTTGGTTTATAAGAAATATGTGCCCCCTCTAATTGTAAAGTTTTCCTTAGTTATTCTGTTATTTTAAATTGTAAAGGTGTTAATAAAATCTTAATGAACTCTAAATTTCTTTTACTCTTTTTTTTATTTCCTTGATATTTTTTCTTTCTTCTCTCTCTCTCTCTCTCTCTCTCTCTCTCTCTCTCTCTCTCTCTCTCTCCATGAAGGTATATTTGTGATGAACCCATGCCAAACTGAACTGCTCTAACAAAGATATCACAAAATATTATCACAAAATATGATGACTTCAAAAAGACAGCAGTTTGTTTCTTCATACAAAATAATCCCTGATTATTAAATAGTCCAGGGTTTTGAGAGAAGCTTGCTTATTTATATACTTAAAATTCTATGTATTTACAAAAAAAAAAAAAAAGAAAAGCCATTTATGCAGATATCTGCCCATCTAAGCCTTAAAAACAGGCAGGGATTAACAGGAGGATGGAAAATTTGACATTTTCTGAGGTCATTTAAAAATTCATTTAAATATTACTTTACCTCATAATTTTTAGTATACAGAATATGCCACACTTCTGGGTTTTGAGCACATATACTACATTATTATATCTTATATTTCTAAATTTTAGATTTGTGTAAAACTTGCAGAAGTTTTTTCTGTTGGGTACAATTTTGACAAATGTTTTAAAATTATTAAACAAAATTTTCTGGTGTTATGCAAATAATCATTGTTTAATACCAATAATGAATCAGATGTCTAAGGTAGGCATTCAATGTCGTGGGTGATTGTGGGAGACATAAAATAAACTGATGGCAAGTAAGGTCAGAGAGTAATGAGATGATGATATTTGAATTATCATTTAGTATTTTAAATTACTTTTTCTTGAATATGTCTGTTGTTAATTATCTATTTGTAAGTGTTGACTCTGTGTAACTGTTATTCTTCTAGAACATTACGGGAAATTTTATTATATTTGTGATAATCAACTGTGATAAAATATACCTTAAATATATTTATTGTATATTTGTGATGAACCAGGCCAAACTGAACTTTATATTATATCATCACAAATATACAATAAATATATTTACAGTATATTTTATCACAGTTGATTAAATACTTTTGGGTTCTTTAAAGAAAGAATATGCCTTAAGGAAACAAAAGTGATTACCAGTCTTATAAACAAATATTTAGTGTCAAAAAGTCAACAGCCTGTTGTCCAGTAGACCAAGCTTCTAAAACGTACTCATCAGGTCATTCAAGTAATAAGGATTACCTTATTCAATAGAGATAAAAATTTTGGAGAATGTTTCACAAGACTAATTTTAGAAACTACCAAATGTAAAATTTTCAGAGTGAGTGAATCATATATTTAAATTACTTATATTGATTCGCAAAAGCGACTCAAGCATGTGGAAGAAAGTACCAGCTCCAGGTTCTATGGTGTCACATCTAAGCTGGGTGTTGTTTCCTGGATTTTGATTTTCTTTTAATAAAGCAAAAAATGTTCCTACTAGATGAAACTCAGGCCTGAAAGCCTTAACACCTGTAGAACAGTAAGGAAAAATAAAAACAGTGGAAGTTTGGATGAGAGGATGTTTGAGGATGAGGGTCTAAAGTTGGAACACAGCTGGATCTGTGACCCCACATGCAAGCTTTGTGTTTTCGTTTAGTGTTCAGATGTGGGAGACTCTGGGTATCTGCTCAGTGTGGCTCCACAGAGCTCTCCATATGGAATTTCTGAATGTCATAACATACTGGTATATTTTATCACGGTTGATTAAATACTTTTTTGTTCTTTAAAGAAAGAATCAACTGCTGCCGCTGTGCTCTTATGATTATGCAAACAATTGTTTTGTTCTTTGTTTATCTATGTGAAAAAAGGTGGTAACATGGCAGTCTGTGTTTCATCTAAGTAATGGCTTAGAAGTGACATAAAGGGGCTACTATTAAGTGTTTCATTACATAATTGAAAGAAATGTCTATATCTTTTAAAATGCCTTTTAAAAGGGGAATTTTTATAGACTGCTTATTACAAAAATGTAGTATCCTAAATTCATCTAGAATTTAAAAGTAAGAATCTAATATATTGAATTTAATATGTTTTTGTAATAGAATCATTTCTTGAGCCCTAAGAGCAACCATAAAATTTCCTCAATAAAACAGTAGGTTGTACCCATTGTGATATATTTAATCATCAAAGATACTCAAGGAGAATCATCTTCAGAACATAGAATAATAATTAACTGATTAATTTCTCTAGTGGAAAATTTTTAGCAGATGGTGTCTAGTCCTGAATACTCCTATAATTTTATAATAATATATGTATAATCTATTATATAATTGTGTATATGCATAATTGTATATATATAGTTGTTTAATTGTATAAGATTGTATATATGAATATTTTCAGGAGAGAAAAACTAAAAATTTTATCAGATTTTGAGAGAAGCCCTTGACTTCTTTAACATACTAATAATTATTAAATTTGTAAAATTATGAAATTATTTCCTTTTTGAAGTATTTGGATCTACATACCAGAAATTCAATTTTGAGAGAAAACTTCCACACTGTTTGGCACATCATAAATGTTTAGTAAATTTTATCTGAATCATGAGTAGGTGGGCTAAGAGAAAGTTTGCTGAAGTTCATGCAAAAATAGAAATGTTAATACATTGAGAATAAGTGAAAACTTGAATAGATGAGGTGAGAGAGGATGCAAAAACTTTTCCTGTTGAAGTGATAATGTCCGCATGTATCCCTTGGTGGTACCTATGCAAATGCCTGTTTTTGTGGCAATCTCCGCAAAAACTGGACCTCATTTTAAATTGGAAAATATTATTAACATTGATTCTTAAATCAATGTTATATTATAAATAACAAGACATGAAATAGAAAGAAAGTAGAAAGAAAACAATCATTTCTCCACAATCATTTTAAAATTTTGTTTCCATTCCTGAAACTTGATACTTCACATGTATCATTTGTGTGTACTAGTTGATTTACATTTTTCCGAATTAAGATTTTTTTTTAGTTGTGAATATAGATAATTTAAAAAATATCTTAGATGAACATATGGTTCATATTTATGAAATGATATCTTGGAAAAAGAATGTATTTCCAATATATAGTTCTAGATGAACTGCATATCCATATGAGAAAAGAATGTCATTATTCACATCTTATAACCACATGCAAAAATCAGATGGATTTTCATCTAAACGCAAAATGTAAGCCATTAGAGATTAAAAACGCACATAGGAGAGTATCCTCATTATCTTTTATAAACCAAGCACACAAAGACATGTCCACCATAGAATGAATATTTATAAATTGATCTATAAAAAGTCAAAAAATTATTCATATTATTTTTCTATTTATAAAAATACAACATTAAGGGAGTAATGAGAAATGCCACCTGAAAATATGCCATATGCTATATTAATTAGATCAAAATGAGACCACTCAGGGGACAATAGATGCCAAGAGAGGTTTTTTTTTTTTTTTTTTTTTTTTTTTTTTTTTTGTGTGTGTGTGTGTGTATCCCTTGTTCTCTTAGAGACATATTTTCTAAAAAGAACACAACTGTCATCACAATCACCTATCACCTCCCCAGGAGTTCCATCAACCAAAAAGATTAATTCATATCACTGGAGAGGAAATGGAGGTTAATGCTATACCCTGACAAGCTTGTCACATGTTTTCACCTAATCTAAGGCCCACATAATTTTCTCCCTAAATCATTCACTCTCCCCTAAGTTGCCTACATCTGCCCTCCTTTCTCTCCCACAAAAAAAGTATATGAACTTCTTGATTTACAAAAGAAAGTAAGATGCTCAGAAGGCTCTGGAATTGGGGTGGAGGAAGTGAGAAAACTAGTCCTTAGGAGGGGTAGGGGTCTTTTGGCAAAATCCTGGGTAGAGTGGTCTTGGTCACTTGGCACCCTCCCGCATGCGAACCTCAAAGTATCTCTTGTGTGAAAGGGTTCCTGGATTCTCCCCAGCCCCACTCTCTCCTTCAGGCATTTTGATGGCAGAGGCAGAGAACATAAGAACTTACAGCCTGATTCTCACTGGAGAGGAAAACTTGTCATCTAGATTTGTGGAGAAGGTTCCACCTCGTGCTCCTAGTACATTCTCTTTACCATGTGCTAGGATATCACATTTAAAAAGACCAAAAAAAAAAAAAAAAGTAAAATACTTGAATGAGCTTGTATTATAACATTAATATTATTGAGAATATCTGCTCTCCAGGCTGAAGTGATTCATTCATTACTCTAGTCCTGCTTTAGTCCTTTGTAATTTGTGGTAATTATGCTTTTCTTTTTAATACAAAAAAGTATAAAAATAAAAATTTGAAAAGGCAAAAAAAGTATATGAGCTTCTGGATCTCACTGTGGTTCCTTTAAAATTATTTTATTATAGTTATACATATTATTGGAGTTAATTTTGGCATATTATATAAGCATGGACTGTAACTTGCTCCAAATCACTCTTCAGAACTTTCCCTTTTCTTCTCTTTTTACTTCCACCTTTCCTTCTTCCTCTACTGGTCAGTCTTCTATGTATTTATAGTTTTTAAATTAGTGTCATATGGATATTTGTAATTCTGAAATTCACTGTAGAATTCACATATGTGCATAGGAACATTTGGGCAGATTTATTTCACCATTTCTTGCTTTTCTCATTCTTCCTCCTTCCCTCTCGATCCCCTACCACTTCTCCGTGAATCTTTCATCTGTTTTCTTAGGATTTCCCCCACTTTTCCCCTCTTTATTTTGGTCTTGCTTCCTCATATGAGAGAAAATATTCAACTCTTGATTTTTTCAGTCTGACTTATTTTCCTTAATATGATGATTTCCAGTTTCATCCATTTACCAGTAAATGCCATAATTTCATTCTTCTCAACTCAAAATGGATTAAAGACCTATGAATTAGACATTGACTTCTATAGCTGCTTGAAGATAATGGAAGGTCAATATTCCAACATATTGGCATAGACATCAACTTCCTTAACAAGATATCTAAAGTGCAACAAATAAAACTAAATATCCATAAGTGGGATGGCATCAAGTTGAAATTCTTCTGCACAGCAAAGGAAATAATTAAGAGCATGAAGAGAACCTAACGAAAGGAAAAGGTCTTTGTCACCTGCTCCTCAGACAGGGGACTGATATTGAGAATATATAAAGAGCTCAAAAATCATCCTTATTTGTAAATGGGAAAAAGAACTAAAAAGACATTTGACAAAAGAAGAAATACAAATGGCCAATAAATATATGAAAAAAATGTTCAACATCTCTAGCATTCAGGGAAATAAAATAAATACTACATTGAGAGTTTATCTCACACCAGTTAGAATGGCAATGATTAAAAACACAAATAATAATAAATGTTGGCAACCATGTGGGGGAAAAGGTACATTGATATATTGTTGGTTGGACTATGAATTACTGCAATCACTGTGAAAAGCAGTATGGAGATTCTTCAAAAAAATAAAAATGAAATGAACATATGATCCAGCTATCCTACTCTTCAGTATATATCCAAAAGTACTATAATCAGTATACTTTAGTGATGCAGATACATGAATGTTTACAGCAGCACAACTCACAATAGCCAAGCCATGCAACCTGCTTAGGTGCCTTTGGACAGATGAATGGATAAAGAATGTGTGGTATATATGCACTCTGGAGGTTTTCTGGCTGGATTTTGATGCATTCACTTTTCTTTGCTGTGACCCCCTTGAAATGCCACAAGTCATTTGCATACTTTCTCTCATGCTAATATGCCTATTGTCAGTTTATTTTATAGACTTAATTATTGAATTCTCTGAGTATAGAACAAAACTCTTCATTCCTATGCAGCAGTAAACAGGAACCCCCCCCCACACACACACCAGTGGGAAGACATTTATAATACTACATTTCTCTATAAAGTACTTACAGAGAACTCTTGAAAATTGAAACAGAGGGTTATTTTCATTATTTGTTTCTAATTTTATTGCTTTGTATATAGAAAAAATATTTAAAAGGATTTGAATTATTTTAATTTGTTGAGCCTTTTTTTTATAGTTTATGGTATGATTTATCTTGGAGAATGTTCCATGTTTTCATGACAAGAATGTGTATTCAGTAGCAGTCAGATAGAATGTTCTAACCCAGTAGAAAAATAGGTAGCATACTTTAACGAAAATATTTATGTATATCCAATTAACATATAAAAAACATCCTAACTCAATTATTAAAGAAATATACCAATGAAAGCATAAAGCCATACCACTACATGCCTATCAGGATGTCTAACAAGAAAGACAGATAAATGATATCAGGTGTTGAACATGTATAGTAATTAACAGTCAAGTATTGTTCAAAATGAGATTTGGCACAACTCATTTGTAAAAGGTGGTACTATTCACTAAGTTTGAACATGTAAATATACTCTGACCCAGCAATTCTACCCCTAGACAAATATACAAATACTTATTTTCACCAACACATATATAAGAATGTTCATCAAATCATGACTTTCACGGGTACCAAAATAGAAGCTTCTCAGATGTTCATTGATAGTAGAGTGGGTAAATAATCATATACTCACAAGATGGGACATTATTGTGTAGAATAAAAATAGATGATTTAAAAAAACACATGACAATGTGGAATAATATGATAAATGTAATCTTGAATGAAAGAGTTTGGACACAAAATGTATGTACTATGTGTTTTATTTTTATGAAGTACAAATACAACAAATTTATTTGTGGTGATAGAACTCAGAACAGTGATGAGCTTAGAAGTAGTGATTAGAAGGAGTCATGGAGGTCTGAGGAAATTTTCTGGGGGTGATGGCAATCTTCTTGATGGTAGTAAATGGTATGCAATTTGTGAAAATTCATTGGTCTGTGTATTATCATGTATAACATGTACATTAATTATTCTTCAATAAGAAGAAATGAATCAAAATCACCTGTAAATAAAACTAGTACTTTTAAAGTCCTTATTTGAAGTAATTTAATTTATAAAGAATATGAGTGCTTCCTCTCCTCAGTCTATACACAAAGGACTTAAAAACAGCATACTACAGGGACACAGACACATGAATGTTTATAGCAGCACAATTCACAATAGCTAAACTGTGGAAACAAACTAGATGTCCTTCAATAGATGAATGGGTAAAAAATGTGGCATATATACACAATGGGATATTACTCAGCAATAAAAGAAAATAAAATCATGGCATTTGCAGGTAAATAGATGAAGTTAGAGAAGATAATGCTAAGTGAAGTTGGTCAATCCCCAAAAAACGAATGCCGATGTTTTCTTTAATATAAGGAGGCTGATACATATTGGGACAGGGAGCAGGAGCATGGGAGAAATAGATGAACTCTAGATAGGGCAGAGGGGTGAGAGGGGAAGGGAGGGGGCCAGAGTTAGCAAGGATGGTGGAATTTGATGATCATGATTATCCAATGTACAGTTATGATGACACGAATTGGTGTGAATATACTGTGTATACAACCAGGGACATGAAAAATTGTGCTCTATCTGTGTAATAAGAATTGTAATGCATCCTGCTGTCATATATATATATATATATATATATATATATATATATATATATAGAGAGAGAGAGAGAGAGAGAGAGAGAGAGAGAGAATATGAATGTTTTTCTAGATTCTAGTAACTTATTATTAGGGCTGCAGCATTGGGCAAAATATAAATGTACTTTATCATGACCTTCCACTGCCCAGTAGAACAAGAGGTGACAATATATCAGAAGGGAAGTTTTCCAGGGAAGACTTCTATAATGATGTGTGCCTCTGTGAACATATTATTTGCTGAAATAAACACTTCAACTGCTCTGAGAATTTGGAGAAACTGTTCATTAAACTGCAAGGAGAATGACACAAGAATTCATTGAACAGAAAATAAATAGCCTGCTATGTAGCGTTTCTTTCTCAGAGAGATAACATGAAGATTAACGAGATTAGATTGGTGAAAATTGCTCTGTTCTTCCCAACCCAAAGCAACTATAACCAAACTAATTGAAAAAAAAAACATATCATATCTGATGTGGTTCAAATATTTTATTCCAGGAAGAAAGAAAGTTTATAGTTCTTTCAAAATATACACTACAGTGGACACACTTGGAGTGAGTGGGTGTTGCTATCCAGAGATGAATCATTGGCTTTATTAATGGAAAAAAAGCTTGCATATAACAACTTCTAGGAAATAAGCAATTGATGCAGTTCTTAGGCCCTTTCTCAAAAACAACTTTATCTGTGTACTCTTCCATTTGGATGCTGTTGTTCATGTGATTCTTTCTTCTTAGAATGACCACTGTGTTTATGTCCAACTCACTTTATATGAGTCCTCTGGGGAAAAGCTAACTTTATATTTTACTTTCTATTTCCCTATATTTTAATCAATGAGGTCTATGATGCCATTGAAGGGGAAAAATGCAATTAGTATTCAGCTAAAAAAAAGCTCATGAGAAGACCAAATTAGAAGTTATAATCCTGTTATTTAGAACTAATTACTATATTTATCTGTTAATAGGGTTTATGCATGGGGAATGAAAGGCAGAAGTAGGTCTGAGTGCACAGAAATTAGTAGAAGGTTTATAGAAGTAACATTGGAATTTTCTTTTTTAAGAAAAAAATTAAGAAAATGGGAAATACTCTATTTTGAGTTGTCAATGTTAGCATAATAGGAATTGTTACATATAATAACACAAAATTGCTGATTTTCTGAAACTATAAGAAAGTTGGAGAATATTCCCATTTGCCTTTTCAAATTCTTTCATATGATAAATCACTGAAAATAGTAAGCAATTGCTGCTATTTTGGATGAAAACAGAGACTGAACTAAGAAAGAGCAGGAATAAAGAAAGGCTCCTAAGAGGAGGAATGTGACTGGTCCAGGGTTGCAGGGAACTGAGAGGTCAAACAAAGGCAAGGTCCTCATCACGGCCTGTCCTGCCATTAAATAAATACCAGCCAGTGTATATTAAGAGCATGGGACTGCTATAACAAATTATTAAATATTGGGTTGCAACTTACTCTTTTACAGTTTTAAAGTCCAGGTTTGAATCAAGGGGTGAACAACACTTCACTCTCTCCCAAGGCTCTAGGGGAGAAAACATTCCTTCTGTCTTCCATCTTCTCATGGCTGCAGGAGTGCCTTGGCTGTGGCCCCATCATTTCTATTCTTCGCTTTTGTAGTTAACATTGCCTCTTTCTCTTTTCTTTGTCTACCCTGTGCATTACAATGTGATTGCATTTAGGGCCCACTGGAAAATCCAGGATAAACTGCTCCTTGAGATCCTTAACTCAATCACCTCTATAGAGTTGCTTTTTCCAAATAAGATGCTAAGTGAAATAAGTCAGACCCAGAAAGGTGAAGGTCAAATTTTTTCTCTTATATGTGGAAGCTAGTTTAAATAAGGAAGAAAAAGAGAGCAAGAGAAAAAAAAAAAAGGTGGTGGATAGACTTCCATCCAAATAAAAGAAAGATCAGGGGAGTAGAAGAAAGGGATGGTAGGGGGCAGGCACACAATAAGGGAAAAACAGTGTAATGAACCTGAACTAACTCTCCAAAGTATATATATGAATACACTAAAGTGAAACTCATCAATATGTATATCCACAAGACACTAATTTTAAGATGTAAATAAATAGAAATGTCAGTAGAGTAAAGGGAATGGGGGAAGGGAGGAAAATAAGGTAAATACTGGTGATCAAACTAGAGCAAATTATATTCCATGAACTTATAATTATGTCGAAAATGAATCCTAATGTTATGTACAACTAGTATGAACAAATAAAAAATAATGAAAAAAGATAACTTTTATAGTTTTTAGAGATAAGGATCTAAACAGATTTTCTTCCTTTTTTAAGATTTTTTTTTAGTTGTCAATAGATCTTTGTTTTCTTCATTTATTTATATGTGGTGCTAAGAATCAAACCCAGTGCCTCACACATGACAGGTAAGTGTGCTACCATTGAGCCCAGCCCCAGCCCCCTGAACAGATTTTCTAGGGCTTGCAATTAGCCCAGGACACTAAGAAGAACTTTTTTAAATTATAGCTTCAAATTTAGAAACCTAATAAGACAAATCCCTATTTCCTTGCACTTTTATTATAACCAAATTTTTCACAATATTTGTTAGTTTTGAAAAATCAGTCATAGTTTGTAGACTGGGAAAGAGAATAAAGCCCATTTGCCCTTCTGACAGATGAGAAAACCATTGGCCCAAAATGCAGGACCTTGTCTGTTGGTATTTTTAGTTCATTAAATTGAGTGATCATGATATTACATACTAATTGGTTTCAGTGACTGATTCTTGAAAATTGTTCAATAAAAATGTTTTTAAATTTTATCACTAAAATGATAAATCTGGTATTATTTGGTAACATAAATTAATAAAACTAACTACTATTTATAAGTTATGTATATACAATAATAAATTAAAGTATAGCATAGCACCCATAAAATGGAGAATATACTAAACAAAAGCTTTTAAAAGTTCTTCTTCATGTCTCTTCTCATCTTGAATTTATTTATTCATTCATGCATTCAGAGTATAACTTCAAAAGGTTTCATTACTTTGAAGAAATGAAGAAATACTTAGTTTCTGTTTCTACCCTTTTTAAGTTCTATTACTAGTCCATGAGGAATACCAGTATGAAATGCATTTATAAGAATGGCATTGTTCAGAGAAACTAAAACTATCTGAACAGAACATATATTTTCATAATATTAAATTATGCCATTTTATCTTCAGAATCTTAGGAATGCATGACTCTACATAAAAGTACATATAGTTGTCTTTCCTCATCATAAAGAACCTCTTTTGAAAATGAAGATAAAAGAAATGGAAGTCAAAGTGAACCCTATCTACACGTTGGGAGGTTTCCTATATCTACAAGATAAAAACAGGAAATGCAGTTAGAAAAATAATGATAGTAAAATAAAACTGTCACCGAGAGAGAGGCAGGGAGGAAAGAGAAAGAGCATTTTAAAGAGAAAGTTCTTTAGAGCACTTTGATGAATCCATAACCAAACCATATATTTAATGTTTACTACCAAAAGTATGCTTTGTATGTTACCTTTGTAAATAAATCTAATTTAATTCAGTGAAAGAAAATTTCATGTAAATTTGGGAATAACTTTTGCCCTTCTCACTCCATCCTTAACAGCACTGAAGAACTGATTGGTCTTTTAGTTAAAAATTTAATCAACACCATATTTGAAAAACAATACCTAAAAAAAAATTACATGTCTTTCAAGTTGACAAGACTGGATATAACCTGTCTGAACTGACATTTTACTGATGGACCCTATCAAACTGAAGTGGTTGTGAAGACAAATGAACTAAATATATCTAGTGTAAAGCACACAAGAGACAAACGTTTTCAGCACTCACTTTAACATGGTCCAAGAAAATATCTTGTTCCAAACTTGAATATTTCATCTGTTGTTTAATAGGTTCACAAATATGTTTATATTGAGAAGGCAGAGAAACTATAGCCTTTTTAAAAAACATTAATTGGTTGGATTTTCCTCATAAAACTCTATAGTGTTGACCAAGGGCAACCACAGATTTGACATTGAACCTGTAATTCCATGTAATATAATAATGAAATAATAGAGTTCTACCCTTTTCCCTATTACAAAGAGACCATGATGGGGATGGTATGACATTTGTCTCTTGATGTTGAAGGGCAGAAAGGATTTCAGATTTATGTGGCATCTTCTGGAGTCTTGCTGATCCCTGGCGGAATGTAGGTGGTCAGGTTACAACTGAGAGATGACAGCTAGTCCCTTTCTTTGTTGTGTCAAAATATTTCCCAGATGACCTTGGCCCCTGGTGGCAAATTCAACTCCCTCACCAAGTCGGTTGGCCTCAGTTTTTGCTCAGGTGTTTTCCTATGTTTTGCTACAGAAAACCCCCTGAATAAGGTGTATGGACTCTCAGTTCAGCTATCTTCTATGTACCAAAAGGCTTGTGGGAACCTTTGGACTTTTGTAAACCATGCCATATGGCAACCCGAGAAGGTTTGGTCTTTATTGTTTATTTCAAGCTATATTGACATGGCCACTCCTGGGTTTATTTGGGTATGGTCTATAAGATAACTGAGTTGTAGAATTTCCAATTTTCCTCAGATTTTCTAATATAACTCTCTGGGATTTGAGCAGTGATAAAGGATAGCAAGGCATGTATCTGAGCATCTGCTTCTATCACGACTAAAATCTTACCACCTTGAAACTGTTATTTGGCCAGTGTCCCTAACATAAAATTCCTTTATCAAAACCATTAGGAGCGCACTATAGGGATACGGCCACATCAATGATTATAGCGGCACAATTCACAATAGCTAGACTGTGGAACCAACTTAGATGCCCTTCAATAGATGAATGGATAAAAAAAAATGTGGCATTTATATACAATGGAGTATTATGCAGCAATAAGAAACGACAAAATCATAGAATTTGCAGGGAAATGGATGGCATTAGAGCAGATTATGCTAAGTGAAGCTAGCCAAGCCCTAAAAAACAAATGCCAAATGTCTCCTTTGATATAAAGAGAGCAACTAAGAACAAAACAGGAAGGAAGAGCATGAGGAAAGGACTCACTGTAAACAAAGACGAATGGGGGGAGAGAAAGGGAGAGAGAAGGGAAAGGATTTGCAAATGGTAGGAGACCTTCAATGATACACAAAAGTATAAGAGATTATGATGGGCAAGGGGGAGGGGGGGAAAAAAGGGAGAGAATTGAACAACAGCTGAGGAGGCAGAGAGGGAAGGTGGGAGGGGAGGGGAGCAGGGATAGTAGGGGTTAGGAAAGGTAGCAGATTAAGACAGTCAATAATATGCCATTATGTAAAAATGTGAGTATGTAACAGATGTGATTCTGCTATCTGTATTTGGGGTAGAAATGGGAGTTCAAAACCCAATAGAGTCAAATGTATGAAAGATGATTTATCAAGAGCTCTGTAATGTTTGGAACAATCAATAAAAAAAAAAACATTAGGCTAAACTTCTGATTTCAAAATGGTGATTAGGTGAATCTAAATGTTATTTTCTTTGAATTTTAACAAAGCTGGACTTTCAAGGAGTAGATTATCTCTTTTTTTTTCTATATTCTTGCTGTTAATTCTTTCTCTTTTGTTCATTTAGGAAGACTGAAGCCTTGAAGTGACCAGAAGAAATGTCACATGGATATATATGGAAGAGAAAAGCAGTAGAATAATTCAAAAAGAATTATCCTCCACTGAAACAATTTTGGTAGGTCATTAAAGAGTCAGGAATGATTGATGACAGTTCTCACAAATTTCAGTAATGAACAAGGCAGAGGAAGAATAACCATCATTTATGTTTTTCTATTGTTATGGTTTTTATATAATTTTAGTACAAATTTCATTTCTGCTGGTAACCTAAGGCATTTGATATACCTGTTCTGCAAAATATTTTTCAAAAGGAGTTCGTGCAGTTTGGTTGGTTTTCATAGTATGTCTAATTCTCTCTGTATGTCAGTTGAGATGATGGGTGGTCATTTATTTATGTCAAGTTTTTCGTCTTTTCTAACCATTAAAGTCTTTTATTTTATTTAAGATCACAAACACAGTTTTGGAAACATGACTTTCAGCATGAATTACCTAATTTAGTGTTGATATGACTTTGTGTTGATATGACTATACTTCCTCAAATCAATTTTTACTCTGTGCTTCTTCCATATGGCACTCTATTTTCTATCTCCTTCAAAGGTAATCAAGTTGCAATGGATAACAGATATACTATTTGGAGGAGGAAGTCTGTCAAATTCTCAACATTTTTATTATTATTATTATCATTTACATTCTGAGAATAAGTGTAGGTTCTCAGCTCTCAGTTAAGTTTTTGCCTCATTTCTGAAGTTAGCATCCCCAAAGTTTTGTTCTTCTGGATTCCAAAGTGAGAAGGGATTAGAAGCACAATCTCTAGGCCTTTGCATATTCTCAGGTTTTTGAGATACTAAAAACCAAACTGACCTCTCCAAAGTCATTACAGTCTTCCCTCCTGTTATATATGTTTTTATATATAATTTAAAAAGTTATAAGCCTTTCAGTCACATTGGACTCCTTTGCATTCCTTGAGAGTTTTTAGCCATTTGTTCTTCTGGGCCAGGAATTGACTACTTCGGTTTTGTCATGATTTGTCAGATGGAAAGATCTCTTCAGGCAGGTGTCTTCTGGCTTCACTAATGAGTCTCTGCCACCACAACCCTAACCCTTCTACCCAGCAATTACACCATGATCACATTGTGCTGTTTATTTCCCAATAACACTGATGGCAGCAAGAATTGCCATTACAAAGTACCATAGACTGGTGGCTTAGAAACAGTTTGATTTTCTTACATTTTTTGGAAGCCAGAAGTCAAAGATCAAGGTATTTTGTAGGGCTTTTTCTTCTGAGTTATTTCTCTTTGGCCTGGAAACGACAATCCTTCCAAATGTGTGTCTGTGTCCTAATCTTCTTATACAAATGCTGATCATATTGGATTAAAAATCATTCAAAGGACCTTACTTCAATGTAATTACCCCATAAAGACTTTATCTTCAAATATTCATATTCTGAGATTTTGGGTGTTATGACTTTAACACATGAATTTGGAAAAATTAGTTTTAGTCAAAACAGCTATCATAATAATTTGGTCCCTTTGTTTATTACTTCTTTTTATCTTTCTTTCCCACTGGAAATGAAACACTATGAAGTCATGGCTTTACCTCCTTTTTTTTTTTTTTTTTGAGTACTGGGGATTGAACTCAGTGGCACTTAATTACTGAGCCACATCCCTAGCCCTATTTTGTATTTAATTTAGGGACAGGGTCTCACTGATTTGCTTAGTGCCTCACCACTGCTGAGGCTGGCTTTGAACTCATGATAGTCCTGCCTAAACCTCCTTAATTGCTGGGATAACAGTTGTGCGCCACCACATCCAGCTACCTACCTATTTTTATACACTATGGCCTGTCTCAGACTATAGGTGGATAATCTCCAATTTTTAATTTTTTTCTTAAGTAGAAATACAATGTATGATTTCCCCCAAATTCTAAAAATTACTCTTTACTGGCATTAACTGAAATCCCTGTGCCACATTTTTTGCTTTGAATATATTAAAAATGTTAAGTTTAGAAATTTTTTGTTCTAAGTTCATAATATAAAATAAGAAGGTGATGTTTAGGCAATACTTCCTTTTTCTCTCTTGGGCATCTTTTCTGTGTGCTCTGATATCAGCTTTTTTTTTCTGTATCACTAAGACATAAATTTGTTTTCCTTTATCTTTGCAGGACATTTTAACTATTGAAATCTCTAATATTAAATGACTTTGAATACATTTCTTTATGCTAAAGCTTTATTAATGTTGTTTTATCATATTTAGGTTTTCCCCAAATGAATTTGGCTTTCCCATTACAGTATGTCACATTAAGTTGTAACATTAGGTTATATACATGAGCATCACAATACTACCTAAATGATTTGTCCTTGTCTTTGTGAGTTGAATGCTCTGACAATGTTGAAATTCACTTGAGCCTCATGTTCCTGGAACACAGCAGGAATTAAGAAATACCCCATCAGTTTATATGATCAGTAATGGCTTACTGTTAAGAAACATCTTTCCCCATTTGGTGTTGCTACTTTTCTATGACAAGACCAGTAAAATGATTAGCTCAACTATTTTGACTCCACTCGTCACTGGAACAAAATGCTTGTTAAGGAAACTTTGGTGAAAATTCTCTCCTTTTCCTAGGATGCTTACCTTGGATCTACCCCAAGCCTGAGCCAACATAAAACTCAGCAGCCTAATCCTGAAAATAGGCTTACCACAGGGTAAATATTCCTTACCTACTGTCACATCATGATCATGCCCCCTCCCCCTTTTTATTTCCCTATGCCTGGTTCTTTCCAGGCTTGTTATTCTTCCTTATAAAAGAAAACCTCTTCCTGTTTAACTTTAGAGACATTTGCAGATCCTAGGTCAGGCTTTATTCCTATTGCATTTATCTCCCTCCTCTTATTGAAATAATCCTTTTGAGTAAAGTCACTCTGTAGCTAAGTGTGAATTTGGTTTTCATTTTAAAAACTTATAATGGCAAATTTATTTTAATATTGAATCAAGACAGAAAAAAGCAATGCATATACTTAGTAATATGATGTGTGAATTTAATCTCTTATAATCTTTCTTGACTTTTGTATGTAGTAAAAAATAAGAAAGGCTCCTCAAGTATAAGTTAACTTCATCCTATTTTTGACAAGCTCAAATCTTGGTAGCTATGTCTGTCCATTGAACAGAATGCATCTGCTTTTAAAAACACATACTAATGCTTATTCTTGTGATTATTCCTAAAAATATTATATACTGAAAATATTAATAACTGAGAACTTGAGTAAGAAATATTGATATTAACTAGTATTGAATGGTACAGTTGTACAGATTAAAATTTGCTAAAAAAGACAAATATTTTGGAAGTTTGCTAGTAAAGTAGAAAACCAACATGAACTCTGAGAAATGTTCAATATATTTTATTAGTTTAAATGTGATCATTTTTTTTGTCATTTTACCCTTCAAAAATGGCCCAGGCAAAGGCTAGAAAATGTTTTCTGTAAAGATCCAGTAATATCTGGGTTTCTGAAGATGACCCTTGGTTTTATTGATTCACCATTATAACCCACAATACTCAGAAAAGCTATTATACCACGTTAATAATTTATTACACAAAAAAGAACAACTGTTAAAATCAACAAAGGTCAGGTATGTATAGGACAGAGTCCAGGAGAAACCCAGTGCAGGTTTCCAGTTGTCCTCTCCCAGGGGCATGTATGTGTGCACATGTGCACAGTATTGTTTTCTCCCAGCAGAGGTGTGGGAGAACCCTATGAGTGTATGAGATATTGTGAATCCACATGTACCCAGGTCTTGGTATCCAGAGATTCTGTTGCAGGTCATACTCCACGCCCTTCAGAGAGCACACTGGAACTCTGTGACCTAAGGATCCCACCATAAACCACACTGTTAGCACAAACTATGTGGCATGGTTCAAGTCTCCAAGATAAATGAAATCATTTTACCAAACAGGATATTCCAAGGACTTAGAGATTGTTTTAAGGAGCTGGTCAAAGGCCAGATCCTTCCTTGGAATGTGCAGGGTTTTAATACCACTGATATACTAAATCAACCCTCTTCAGGTAGACTGTCTAATATCAGTCATAACTACTCAATTCTGCCATTTTAGGAAAAAGCAGCCATAGACAATACATACATGAATATACATGAAAGCATTTCAATAAAATTTTATTTTCACTGGCTTGTTGAAGAGCAGATACTCTTGGCCTTCTGTATACAACGTAAAATTGGATGTAGGAGTTTGGGGATTTCATGCCTCTGAATGAATAACCTTGCTTTTTCTTTATTTCTTTGCATGGAGGCTGACAATAAAATACTTCAAATAATTGCTTCTGCTATGGGAAAGAGCTGTGAAATTTAAAGTTAACTGTTTTAGAAAATTTTTAAAAAATAATCGCTCTTATACATGTATATATAAATTTGTTTTCTTTATTCATTTATTTACTTACTTATTTATTTCTGTACTGGGAATTGAACCCAGGGTCTCTCTTGTGTTAGGTAAACACTCTGCTACTGAGATACATGCCCAACCTTTTTAATTTTTATTTTGAGAAAGGTCAGACCTGTTCTGTTTAATTGGATTCTATTTCTTCATCTGCTTTATCTGCTTGTTAACACTTGCTGGTAAAGCACCACATATCCCTTTTCCTTTCCTATATTTATTTAATTTAATAAGCAGTGTATTTTTTTTCCTCCCTCATTCTAACATTAGGAAGGTTGATTTTAATTGTTTACTTTGTTATTTCCCCATCTGGCCATTTTGCACTACTGTCTTCTCACTTGTTGTGTGTAAATGATGTATCTTTATTTTTTTATGCTATAAGGCATTTTTAAAGGACTCATTAATCAAAGATGTAGCAGAGATCAGTGCGAGACCGCCTGATGTCCACTGTCCCTGTAAGCTCCTTGCTTAGCATTTGGATGGCCATCTTAAGGGACAGCCATCATTTTAAGAAAAATTTTGCTTTCCCGCCCCAGGGCGTTTCTGAGAAAGGCTCCCCACTCCCTCATACCAACCCCACCCTTAACCACTGCATTAGGACCCACTGGGCTCCAATCCCTGGGCCTGCCCTGTAAAAATCATGATCCCCAAGCCCGTTTTGCCTCTCTCTGTCTGTGGAGAGATGTGGCTTTATCTTGTGTGTATCTCTGCCTGGTCTCTGTCTTTCATTTCTCCTCTCCTCTCTCCAGTTTCCTCTATTTTCTTTCATCCTCTTGCTTCCCAGTCATAGATGCCTGTGTTTCAGCAGAAGCAGATGACTGCCACAGTAAAAGGGACATTCTGTCTTCATTGAGGCTCAAGTGACCATGAGACTAAATCTGGTAAAAAGGAACATAAGTGCAGAGCATCTTCTGGGGATCTCAATGTATAACATCCTATTTTTGCTTCACTTTTCAATCTTTTTTTTTCTCTTGCTGCCTGTAATATAGATCTTATCTCTTCATAAAGAGGAAGACTATACCCAATAGATGATGAAGAAAAGTGCTGGAAGGGATCTTGTTTGCTTATGACTCATACTCTAGAACTGCTCTCTCCATTTGGAGTGTTAAAAATAAAATTCCAGTTTTCTTTAATCAGTTTTAATTTAGATCTCTGTTGCTTTCAGATGTTTCTAACCCTAACAGCATTGCATAGATTAATAATATAAATGCCTGAATTCTCACTCAAAGTTCCCTGATAGGTTATTTACTCAGTAAGTTTGTACTTTTTATGAAATAATCTCATTTCTATAAGTATCTGATTCAAATCCTATAGATTATTTTTTTATTAATCATAAAAATCTGAAATTTCTCACCTATGTAAATCTGGCCAGAATATGGCAGTTAGTTAGACTGTCAGATCATTTTTGTTTTGGCTTTCCTGTATCCTTGTTCTCACGCTCCCTATTCAATCCTAAACAGTGCTTCCGTGTCTCCTGGGTCCCTCCTTACAATCTGCAAATTTTAATTAATCCTTCAGTTACTCAAGCTGACTTGTAGAATTTTTAAACTCCATAGGTGAAAACAATCATTTGACAGAGATGACTTGGCAGTTTTATAAACTGGTAATTGGAAATCAATGTACTCTCAGCTGCAGGTGAAAAACATAATGAATAGAACAGCCCATAGGGACAAAAGATTATATGTTAATACTATAAAAAGGTCAGAACTGTACTAATTAAATTAAACCTGTGAGGCATTCCTGGCACACCTCTGAATTACAACCTTCCTTTGGAGAATATCAGGCTGACAAGTGATAATTGTATGCACTGAGTCACTTACCACCCATGCTTTATATATATATATTTATATATATATATATATATATATATATATATATATATATATTCTGCATATATTCAAATATAGGGTGGATTCCACAGTGCATTTCCCTTTATAAAAAGCAACAAAAATGATGGGAATCCAAGTTCTGTTAAAAACTAAGCAAAAAAGACAGTGGGCTTTAAAAATAATAGACACTTGGTGTAGTAGTACAGGCCTGTAATCCCAGGCATCAAGAGACTGAAGCAAGAGAATGGCGAGTTTGAGGATAGCCTCAGCAAACTTAGCAAGAGCTTGTCTCAAAATAAAAAAAAAAAAAAAAAAAAAAAAAAAGGACTGGGAAAGTAGAACAGGGGTAAAGTGCCCTTGTGTTCATTGCCTAGTGCAAACAAACAAACACTGTCAGATCTATTGAGACTTCAAAAAATAAATAAATAATTACATTACACATTTATATTTTAGGTCAAAGTCCACTTTTTTTTTTTTTCTACTGAAGGGACACTTTACCACTGAACCAGATTCTCAATCCTTTTATTTTTTTATTTTGAGACAGAATCTCAACAAGTTGCTTAGAATCTTGCTAAGTTGCTGAGGCTGGTCTTGAATTTACAATCCTACTGCCTCAGCCTCCCAAATTGCTGGGATTACAAACAGGTGTGTTTTGGGGAATAATTTTTTATTGCTTGTACTTCCATGGCTTTTTATATTCAGCTGCCCACATTTCATAATAGTTTTTTTTTTTCTGTCTCTCTTGGTTAAGTGCTTGTATTCTTTGAAAGCAGATATTGCATTATTTATATTCTTCAAAGAACAGTAGTAAGAACATATATAGTGTATAATCAAATTGTTGAAAAAATGGCTGCATAAATTTATAAATGGGTACATTCTTAAATGAAGATGGAGACTACTTGTATACCGTAGACTTTGTAAAAAGCTGGTGATGTTCTGGTGAATTTTTGCCTGTTTCAATATTAAACTTTTAAATTAAAAAAAACAACCCAAAGAATATGATGAATTCCATTGCTCATTATAATGTTTGTGCATGTGTGTGCATGGATGGGTGCACATATGTGTGCATGCAATAAATATTTATCAAACCAAAATTATCTAGAACTTTATTTTGCTTAAGTTTAATTCTTCCTTCATTTATATAAAGTAGCTGATACTGCTTCATATTTTTATTTATTACCCACACTATAATTACCTTTCTGAGAGAAGTGTCCAGTGAGTGGCATTGGATCTGTCTCCTAGGATGGCAAAGTGTTTCTTTTTTTTTTAATATTTATTTATTTTTTAGTTATTGGCGGACACAACATCTTTGTTTGTATGTGGTGCTGGAGGATTGAACCCGGGCCGCACGCATGCCAGGCGAGCGCGCTACCGCTTGAGCCACATCCCCAGCCCTGTTTCTTTTCTTGATTGCTCCAGTTGGTTGGTAGTGGCTACCTAGGCCACTGTCTTGAGGAAGACTCTAAAGCTTCCTCTAAAAGAGATGACCTTAGAGGCTTTCCTATCTCATATGGCATGGGAAATGGGAAGAGGCATACTATACTTCACAAAAATGTATTTGAGAAATATATTATTTAGTCTATTTTTATGTAATTAGTTTTCTTATCTTCTCTGAGCAATGCTGGTATTAGATTCTTGCATTTCCATTTTTGATTTTCAAGTTGAATAAAATTAAATATCAAGCTTGTCTCAACACTAACATTTACACGTTGAGATTCTGAGTAAGTTATCTGTAATTAATGACTCAATATCTTTCTTTTCAAATGAAGTTAATAATAGTACTTACCTTCTAATATTTTCTCAATGATTAAAATATACATAATGTGTTTTTCATTGTGCTTGACTGAAGTAACTTCAGAAAATATTCACTCTAATAATTTTATTCTTATGTCAATGATTTGAGATTTTAAAGCCAATGAGACTTATATCAAACAGATTCCTGGGTTTGGGGTTTTCTCAGAGTGTGGTGACATATTCAGAAGCAAGCAATTTTAAGTACAGAATTGCTAAGAAAGGAAAGCTTGACTTTTTAAAAATAAATTGGAAAATGTCTATGAGAGATGAGCTTCTAGTACAAATCTTTTGGCGAAGTTTGATAGAAGTTGAGAAACTCTAAAGTTTAGATTTGGTAAATCCAAAGACATGAATGAGTTTTATAATATCTTAAAAATAAAAGCCAAAGCCTCCATAGGAGATATCTGTATACTTACACCAGGTATGCAGCAAGCAGCTAGACACTGAGTGGGGTAGTTTATAATTTCCTTGGAGTCAATTGAAATAGAGTAGGAAGGGAAATATCCCTGAGCTTTTAACTGAGAAACTGACATTCCAATCTGAGATAAATAAATGAGTCTCCCTGAGTGGATATGAAATAATCAAACCAATGAGCATTTGCCCTAAAATGTTTGATTTCTTTGCATTTGTTTAATAAATGCCAAAGGTGATTTCTCTGCTAAAAAAGAAAAAAGAAAAATTGCACCCAAACATGTTTTTTAAATATTTGAAATTATGTTCTGTAGAGAACAGATGAATATTGTGTATTTCCTTTAAAAGGTAATAATAGGAAATAATGTTAATTGTATTTTGTCATTCACTTAATGAAATGTTAAGAAGTCATAAATATGATAATTATTCCAACTGTGCATGAATGTGGAAAAATTTTCAATATTAAACTTTTAAATTAAAAAACAACCCAATGAATATGAAATTTTTGAATTACTATGTAAAATATCTGTACCAATACTACAAAGCAATCTGTAAATATTAGTATGTGTATAGTGTTAAGGTATATAAAAATTGTAATATAAAAAGACATATTGTATTTCCCAAACCCTTTTTGTTAACAAATATTTGCTATGTAACAATTATGACTCAAAACTTTTTTCTAGTATAAAAACATTATATTAACTTTTGTACCCATATGTTATATATACTTTATTTAGTACCTATTAAGTGTCAGGCACTGAAGTAAACATTGGCCAAAACAAAATAAAATGATATGACCTTTGATTTTAAAGGACTAAGAGCTCATTTTCCCCAAAATAGTATACCTCCAATTACAAATGGATGATTTTTTGTTCATCTGGCCTTTGTATCACTTTATTTCTGGTTGAACGAATAGGAACTCCTTCATGTTATTAGGCTCTGATGCCCACTTTCTGAAATGAAATGAATATGGGGGGCATATCCAGATATACAAATCAAATAAAATCAAATGGCAATATGGCCAGATAAAATATTGGAATATTATGATTAATATAGTTAAATAAACATATTTTTAAGAGAAGTTCTTGCTGAGCATAACTTTGGGTGTTATCACTAAGTATAAACTTTGGAACCAAAGAGCCAGAAACTGGAAAATACTTTTGTATTTTGTATAGGTATATAAATATACCTACCTAATTGTAGGTATATTTATATATGCCCAAATGGTGTGTGTGTGTTTATGTGTGTGTGTGTGTGTGTGTGTGTGTGTGTGTGTGTACAGGGAGTTGGCTCATGTATTATGAAGGTAAAGTTTCATACAATGTTTTCTTAAAGCTGAAGAACCAGGAATGCTAGTGGAATAATTCTGAGTCTGAAGTCAGAGAACTGGGAACTCTGAAGTCTAAAAGATAAGTGTCCCAGCTTAAGGATCAGTGGGGGTGGAGGAGTGGGCAAAGGGAAGAGAGAAAGAAGTGACAGAGATTGACAGGGAGACAGAGACAGAGAGAATTGGGAGGAAAGGAGAGAGAGAAAAGATTGAAAGAGAATGGATTTGCCTTTCTCTGATTTTTTTGTTATACTGGGCTCTCAGTGGATTGGGTGATACCTGAACAATTTAGCATGGGCCCATCTTAACCTATCTATTTAAATCCTAATCTTTTCCAGAGATACCCTCATATGTACAACCAGAAATAACATTTTACTAGGTATGTGGACATCCTGTGGCCTACTCAAATTGGCAAGATTAGCCATCAGCTTCAACATAACTGAAAGACAACACTTTTCCTGAAATTCAAAAACTTTTGCCAGTCTAACCAAAAAAATCATTTATTTCAGAAAAGAGATTGCTAGAAGAGATCCTAGATCTTGAATGAATTGGACTTTGGATTTTAATTGAATCTGCTGAAAATGATACTCTTTTCATTTGTATTTGTAGTAGAAAGGTATTTTTTCTTTCTTCTTGTTGTCTCTTTTTAAAACTAATCCTTTAATGTTGCAATGAAGAAATATATTTTGTAAAATAAAGTATTTCTATTTTAATTCAACTTTTAGTTTTCAGTGTTAATTGTAGGACTGGTTGCCAGTTCCTCCAGGAGGTGAGAATAGTTATATTTATGAAAAATAATACAAGGGCTCTAAATAGACATGAGTATACTCACCCCTTAGTATCTGTGGGGAAGAGGTTCCGAAAACCCCTTCCCCAGTGGCTACCCAAATCTAAGAATGCTCAAATCTTATATTTAAAATGGCATAGCATTAGCATGCAATCTATGCTATGTATTTTTAATCACCTCTAGATTACTTACAGTACCTAACACAATGTAAATGCCTTGCAAATAGTTGCTATACTCTATTATTTATGGACTAATGATAAGAACATTTGTTCATGTCTTGGATATGGCCAAGTTTCTCCAAAGCATATACCTGATATGTAGGAAATATATGAATTTATTTACAGAAACCATTTTTTTTGAAGGTGGGGATATTTTCAATCCAAGTTGGTTGACTCCAAGATCTATGAATGCAGATCCTATAGATATAGAGAGACATCTACTGCATATTACATTCTCAGATATGTAACTTTTGTAAAAAAATTTTCAAGAGAACTTGCTAACCAATACAATTTGGAAGCTCAGAGCAATGATTATAATTTAGAAATATATTATATATTATGTTAGTAAAAATAATACTATTTTTGAGTTTTATTTGAAACCTGAACTTTCTGAATGCATGTGCAGATGTGGTATAGATATAAGAAAACTATGATCTACAGAAATAATTGTGGATAATTTCAGTTTAAAATATATGCACTTTCTTATTGTACAGTTCCAGTGACTTTGAAATGAACAATTTCTGTTAGTTTAGATCAATCCCAGTCTGAGAGCCAAATAATGATGAAAATTCTTTGATGTTCCTGTTAATGAGGATTCTCAGAACTCTGACATAGAGTTAAGTGGTTTACACTATCAACAACTTTTAAAATTCTTTTTGAGGAGAGAGATAAGCAAGGAGCAAAATTGAACTCTTTTGTTCTTCTAGTCTCCCGTATTTGACTGTGAACTTTCATGAGAATGTTAGGGAATATGTTTGACAGAACCAATGTTGTAATTATATTAAAAATGCTTCTCATAGCTTCATGCAAATTCCTTTCTGAACACAAAAATCTGTAAACTTGCACATATTTCTTACTTATCTTGCTTACAAATATTTGGTCAAATTCTGGGGTCTGTGGAGCTGGCAGTTTATGTCAACATAAAATTAAGAGCTTCTTGCTGCAGTTTTGAATTCATCCAGCATTTCATCCTGACAGTTGGGTCCTGGAAAGAGCATTTTTCTGTTCGGTTTTAAGCTTTCGTGTGGGTAGACTGCTTCAGCTTCTTTTCTTTTTTGCAGCGAGTCTCTTCCTTTCAACCATTGATGAATGGTTAAAACCCGAGCAGTTTGAATGCAAGTTTCAAACTGGCTGCAGTTCTTTCCAATCTGTTGCCTATATATCCATTCAGACTCATCAATGCTTCTCTCCTTTTTCCCCTGCAAATGCCAGCATTACTTAGCTCTCCTACATGTCATGATTTGTCTGTACCCTCTCCGACATTAAAGTGTCTGAGGATTGTTAGTCACCAAATTTTATTGCAAATGCTATTTTGTGAATTTTTAATGTTGTATCTAGGTACTCTGACCAATTTTTTAATGGGAACTCAGAGTCTGAAAGATTATGACATTTTCCTTGAATCTTCTCTCTTTCCCTTTGAAATAGAATTAAATGATAATGGTAGGATGAATGTCCCATAGCTCACAACTTGTCCTTCCTTGTCCTAACAACTATCCTGAGATTGGTTGATAGGATTTTCATTCTTTTATTTTGTAACTTCCTAGATATATATGTGCATGGAATACATTTTAGGTACTGTGTCTGATGGGAATGGCAATTGATTTTTCTATCACCTGAAAGTAAAAGTAGCCTTCAAAAATATTGAGGAATTATTGCTTGTGCCCCTTAAGTAAGCACATAACCAAGTTTTCCAGAAAAGGTCACATAGAGCCAATAAGTTATAAACTCTCGTGTAAATCATTATGAGGTTTCTTGGATATCTAGTATAGTGTCATCCCACTAAGGTGATTTTATTTAAAATACATTTCATAGCAACTTGAAGGATAAAAGATCACAGGAAGATTGCAGATAAGCCTACTGATTTTTACAGTAATTTTCAAGAAGTGTGTTCTTTTATTTGTTTTTTCTTTTTTTAAATTTTTGATACTGAGTATTGAACCCAAGAGTATTTTATCACCAAATTACATACAGCTCTTTTTATTTTGAGACAGGTCTTGCTAAATTGCTAAGGCTGACATTAAATTTGCAATCCTCCTGCCTCAGCCCTCAAGTCTCTGGGACTTCATACTCTATGGATGTTGAGTATTTGTTCAACTCTATTTCCAAATTTTATTGGAGTAATTATTAGTCTAGTATCTTTGAAATGATATTCTATTATTTGTACTATCCTACTTAATAATGACACTGCCCATCTTTTGTATATGTTGATTTAAATTCGTGTTTCCTTTTTTGTGAATGTTTATGACTTCTGTCCATTTTTTGAATAGAGTTGTGTTTATCTTACAGACTTTTTGAGTTAATTGGTTTGCAAGATTGCTTATATGTTCTCAATACTTAACTTTTGTTAGTAATTTTCAGACTTCTTAACATTTAAGCACATATGCCAATAAGTGGAGCTAGATATTCATTTATTATTCCTGGTTTGGGTAAAGTTTATATAAAATTAAATGTGAAATCTAAGTATATCATCTGATGAGTTTTAACAAATGCACACACCTGTGAACCTCAAACCTCTATCAAGATACGGAACATCATTATCCCAGAAAGTTACTACATATTCTTCCACACCCATAGAAATAGCAATTTGTTCTGAATTTTTTCTCATTATAATTTGCTTATTTTAGAACTTCATATAAATTGAATCTTATAAACATGTACAGTTGTGTAAAAGATTTCTTTTTCTTGGCATTTTTTTTAACTTTAACTATGTTGCTGTGTCTATTGGAAGTTACTTTTTATTATCAAAGTTTATCTTTTGCATGGCTATATCACAACATTTTTATTCATTTACTATTGATAAATACCTGTATTCTTTCCAGCTTTTGGTTATTACAATTATTAACAATGTCTATTAAAGGCAATTTTGCAAAGTCATTTTGTGAACATAGTTTCATGTCTCTTGGATAAGTCCCCACAAATGGATTCATGGGTCACTGGGTAGGTGTATGTTTAGTTATATAAATAACTGTCACATGTTTTCTGAAAGTGTCTGTGTCATTTTACATTCCCATCAACAGTATATGAAAGTTCCTGCTTCTTTACATCCTTGCCAACATCTGGTATTGTTAATTTTCTAGTTTAGATTTTGGTGCTCTGATATCTAATAATGTTAAACAGTTCTTGATGTGCTTATTGACTATTCACAAATCTTTTTCCAAGTGTTCAAATACATTCCCTTTTATTTATTGAGTTCTTAGTTTTTTTTATTAATGAGGCACAGGAACTTTTTATTTGACCTGTGTACTAATTCTTAGATATATGTTGGAAATATTTTTCTTTCAGGCTCTGGCTTGCCTATTTATTTTCTAAATAGTATTTTTTGATGAGCAAGAATTTTCAATTTCTGTGAAGAATAATTTATCATTTTTTTCTTTTATGTTACTACTTTTCATGTTTAAAGAATATTTATAAACCCAATTTATTAGAATATTTTTTCATGTGTACATCTAAAAGCTTTATGGCTATAACTTTTACATTACAGATTATAATACATTTTGAGTTAATTTGAGGATGAGGTATGGTGTAGTATTCAGGCTTATTTCTTTTTCAGTAAGATTAACTATTTGTTTCAACACTTTCTTTTTGAAGACTTTCATTTCCCAATGGGATTGCTTTAGCAACTTTGTGAAAAAAATCAAATAACAACATAAATGTGAGTCTAAATTTGTGCTAAGCTGTTTCATTAATTATTATTTATTTTCATGTCAGAATCATATTTATTAATTTTGTTTTAAGTAATATAAATTATTTAGATTCTTCTTGATTTTCATGATTACAATGGATATTATGTTCCTTTGTGTTTTTGTATAAATTTTAAAAAATTCTAATGAAGTCTTATGAGAAAGTGTGTGGGATTATAATTGGGATTGTATTGAATATCTGGTTCATTGTGGGAGAATGACAACGTAGCAATATTAAGTCTTCCCATACAAGAATAGGGTATATCTGTTCATTTAGTATACACTCTTAAAACTTCTCTAAGCAATGGTGCATAATTGTTAGAATAGAAGTTATGCTTTTAATCACATTTATTTCTATGTATTTTGTGCTTTTTCACATGATGTATTTGGAACTGCTTTTAAATAATGATGAGCACATTTTTAAAAAGTTATTTTAGTTGTATATGGACACAATACCTTTATTTTATGTATTTATTTTTATGTGGTGTTGAGGATAAGACCCAATGCCTCACAAGTGTGAGGCTAGTGCTCAGCACTGAGCCACAATCTCAGACCCTGATTGGCACATTTTAATTGCACAAAATAATGTGTTTCTATATTACATCTTCATACATATACTTATTTTGATCACATTGGAGCTGTTTTTTTCATATTTATTTTTCACTTTTTGGCTGCTAAGTAGGAAAAAGAAATTGTTCTTTTGCGTGTGGACCTTGAATTCTGAAACACTGTTAAACACAGTAAAGAGGTGAGAGTATTGCCTTGTAGATTATTTAGCATTTTCTACATAAATAAATGTGTTATCTGCAAATAGACATATATTTTCTTTTCAAATTTTATATTATTTTTTCCTTGCTTTATAATTCACTGACTAGGACTTACAGGAAAACTTTAGAAAGAATTGGCGAGAATAGGCACCCTTACTTTTCAGAGGGAGAATATTCAATTCTTCACCATTAAGTCTGAGGTTAACTGTATTTAACTTTTGTCAGACTGAGGAAGGTCTATTGTACTCCTCGTTTTCCAGTAGGTTTTTCAGTTTTCCATGAAGGGGTGTTCAATTTTGTCAAAGCCTTTTGATGCATCTATAAACATTATCAATTTTCCTTAGTTCTGTTAATATGCTGAATTTCAGTCATTGAGTATCAGTATTCCTAATAAGTCATGATGTATTATGTTTATTTATATTGCTGCATTTGGCTTCTAATATCTCATTGAATATTTTTGTCTTTATGTTCATGAGGAATGACAGTCTTTAATTCTCTCTCTCTCTTTCCTGCCTCTGCATGGAATGTCTGTCAAGCTTTGGTATTAGGCTAAGTGGATCTAATTAAAAAATTGAGAAGTGCTCTTTCAGCCTCAAATAGTAATACTACTATTAATACTACCAGTCTTACTGGTAATAGTGATATTGCTGTTTCCTCTTCAAATATTTGATGGATTTTCCAGAGGAAATATGCGAATATTAGTTATTTCTACTCATTATTTTTATTAGTTATTTTTACTTATGACAGTAGGATTCATTTTGATATAATTGTACAAGCATGGAGTATATCTATTCTAACTAAGGGCTTATCTTATGGTTATACATACAGTGTGATTCACTGTGGTGTATTTATATATGTACATAGAAAACTTATGTCAGATTCATTCTATTGTCTTTCCTGTTTCAATCTCTCCCCTTTCCCTTCATTCCCCTTTGTCTAATCCAATGAACTTCTATTCTTCCTCTCCCCACCCACCTTAGCATCCACATGAGAGCAAAAATATTCAACCTTTAGCATTTTGGGATTGACTTATTTCACTTAGCAGACAGTCTCCAGATCCATTCATTTCCTGGCAAATAAAGTCATTCTTCCTAATGGCTGAGTAATACTCCATTGTGCATGTATACCATACTTTCTTTACCCACTCATCTGTTGAAGGGTACTTAAGTTTGCTCCATAGCTTTGAAAATTATAGTTTTTACAGTAAGTTTTTTTTATAACAAATTCTTTTTTTAATAGAAAGAGGGCTTTTCTAAATTCTGTTTTATCTTATTTCAGTTTTAGTGCATTGTGCTCTTTAAGGAGGTTACCCATTTATCTGAATTGTTGAATTTGTGAAGATAAAGTTGCTTATAACATTCAAAAGTTTTGTCCAGTGTTCTACTTCTGATAGTGATATAACTATTTTCCCATCTAGTGAGGTCATAAAGTTCTCAGCAGGGTTAATTAACCCCTTTTAAAGATAAATTTTCCCAGTACATGTGTTTTCTTGTGGTTAGTTCAGCCACACTGTCAATATTAAGTACATAGCAGAAAACAGCTATATGCTGTTATTGTAGATGCAGGGGCAGCATTTTCAAAGACATTGAATGAGATAGATTCCCTGCATTGCAGGTATGTACAGAGAAATTTTTGAGAAATAACTGAATATTAGTCTGGAGAAGGGAGGGATAAGCCTTGAATGAAGAATTTAAACAAATCTGAACTTTATCCTTCAGGTTTTCTAAAGGATATTCAATGTTGTTAGCCTAGAAAAATAGCAGCAAGCTCTTTTGAAGAATAATCATGTTGGCAGTAGAACAGAGAATGTCACAGAGGAGTCCAATTAGAAACAGAGAAGGAACAATCAACAATAAGAACCGAACATCTGGTATTTTATTTTTCCCTGTTATAAAAGTTTCATAGACATTTTCTGTATAATATTTATTCAAAGTTACAGTATTAATAAATGAATATGGAGAGTAATCATTTAGAATGAAAATCAGCCTTTTAAAGTTTTATGGATTGTGCTTTGGGTGTCCTATCTGAGAAGGCATTTTCTAACTTAAGGTCACAAAGATTACCTTCTAATTTTTGATTTAGATGTTTAAATCTAGACAATATTTTTTTCATACATGTTCCATACATACATATTTTTCCATACACACAAAAAGGTGGTGTCCTTTTTGAGCTAATTTTTGAAGATATTACAAGGTAAGGACCAAAGTGAATTTTGTTTCTGTGTAGATGTCCAATGGTGCTGCTTTATTGATTGAAAGTAACAGACTTTCTCCTTTGAATTGCACATTTGTCAAAAATAAATTCACAATGTATGCAGGGGTCTGTTTCTGGAGTCTATTTTCTACTCCATCATCCATGTGTCCATTTATTTCTCCTATTGCATAATTTACTGATTATTGTAGTTCATTGAAATCCAATGGTATAAGATCATATCCTTTGTTTTTCTTGTTCAAAATTCTTTTGACTCTTCTGTTTCTTTTGTCTTTCCAACATTATTCAAACTAGCTCATCCTTTTTTTTAACAAAAATGCTGTTGAGATTTTAATTAGAATTATTAAATCTATAAAAGTGTTTCAAAAGAGTTAATACTTAAATAATATTGACTTGCAATTCATGAACTTAACACATGTCCTTATATGACTTTTTTAGCTCTTTTTGAATTTCTTCTATCAACATTTTTGTAAATTTTTACTGTGTGAACCTTGCATACATTTTGTTGCTAAACTTATAAATTAGTCTTTAATGTTTTCTGGACTTTTACATATCAATTTACAGCTGTTCATTTCTAACCCATAGAACTACAAATGATTTTTATATGTTGGCTTTGTATTCGCCAACTTTCTAAATTCAATAATTAATACTAGTAAAATATTTCACAAACATATTTTCTACAGAAGCAATCATGTGTCTGTTGGGGGTGATTCTTTCTTTTCCCCCAATTCATATACATTTTATTTCATTTCATTTCTTCATTGGACTTGTTAGTATCCCTTAATGACCTTGCATAGAAATAATAAAAATGGATATCCTTTTTGTGTTCCTGACCTTTGGGAGAAAGCATGAATAAACTTTTAGCTATAGTCTTGCCCGCATCCTGCCCAGGCAGAGAAAATGGGGTTCCCCTCAGTAGAATGGGCTGACTGAGGAATAAAAGCTTAAAAAAAATAGAATGATGAAAAAAAAAAAAACGCAGGTCACAGAAAATAATTTCAGAATCGGGGGCAAGATGGGCAAGCCAATCATACGGATCAAGCTTTTATACTATGGCAAAACGAAACCTGTACCTATTTATATCCGGAAACATCAAAGACCTTCCATAGAATGTTCTTCACCAAAAAATGGTTAAAGGTGGGCTGTTCAGTTCCCAATGGATTACGCCCATCTCCAGAGCTACTATGAGGTATCTTCTTAGCAGAACAGAGATAAAGGTCAAGTGCAGTGGGCCATCTATTGCCTTGGGAGAGCAATGCCAAACCTAAATCTCCTTGGCTACCATACTAAGAGGAGACCCTCATGTAATTCATGTATGGCTTCCTGCACTGTAGGATTTTGAATAAAAATATCTTTAATTCTTTGCTAAGAATTTTTACTGCAAATGGATCTTGAATTTTGTCAAATACTTTTCTACATCTATTGAGATTATTATATTTTTCCTTTAGTCTTTTTTAAGGCTAATTACACTCACTTATTTATGAATGTTGAAATAGTCTTCTTCCTGTTGGAATGTAAACTTACAAGGGCAGGCAGTGTTGTACTGGAGTAGGCTTCCATGGGTTGCAAACGCTGATAATATAGAATTTTGAACCAGTTTTTCATCCACTGACAGATGGAAATCAGTGATTGAAGAAGTTTTCATTCCACAGAAATTAGTAAATGCTTCAAGTCAGTAATCTTTACCTCTTTTTTGCTGCATAACCAACAATTTCAGTCCCCTTGGTGTGTATTCCAAGAGAGAGAAAATAATTCAGATGCTGAATCGCTTTTTATAATTTAATCCCCAAATTCACACAGAAAGTCTTCTGTCATATGATGCTCTGAAGTCTTTTTTATGTCTTTGTTTTATTTATTTATTTTTATGTGGTGCTGAGGATCAAACCCAGTGCTTCACATATTCCAGACAAGTGCTTTGCCACTGAGCCACAATCCCCACCGCGAGGCTCTAAACTCCTGATGGAGAATATCAACATCACTTTGCAAACGACATGTGGGATAAAATACACAAGTGCAGTAACATTTGAAAAATACAGTTTTCTGTGGTTTACTTCACTAATATATCTTGTGTCTATATCAGTGTCTATGTATAGTTGTGTTCAATAAATATTTGTGGAATATGTGGATGAATCTTTTATTAATTGTGTCCGTTGATACTTAATGAAAATGATTGTGTCAATATGCCTAAAAGGATCTGTAGTCTGTGAAAACACAAGTTCTTGCTCTCCTGTGGGGCCCATAATATGGGAATTTATGGTGGCCTAGGCAGTCAGTTGTTAAAGAGCTCTCTAATTCTCCTCACTTTAACCACAGAGTGCTCATCACATTCGGAAGTAGGACACAGGAAGTTAAAGTACTATGTAATTTTATTTTTTCTTGAAAATTACCAGGAGATGAAATAAAATAACCTTGCAGAACAACACAATTAAATCCAATGTATTATAACATTTGTATCTAATTTCAGTGATGGAAAGTTTTTCCTTCATATAATCCTCTTCCCTCCTAAAGTGCAAGCTATACACCTTCAGTTACAAGCCTCTTGGATTTATGGATGGTACATTGTAGGCATTGAAGTGTATCTGAAGGACTATGTGGAAAAACCTAGCAGAGTCTTATCAGTCCACTCAATTGATGAGCTATGCATTACTGTTGACAGTGGGTCCTCCCAGAAGGTAATGTATGAAATAATACAGCATGAATTCTGTTAGGAATTATAATCAGCAAAACCAGATCAATCTCTTGCTTTTTTTTTTTTGTCTTTGCTATCTTTAAAAAATCTGGTACCCTAAATCAGGAAGATGGAGAATTTGTTCTTTTGTCATTTTGTCTTCTAGTTCCACATGTGATTTTACATTTTTTGAGATTTGTAGTAGAGGTTTCTTGTAGTCTTAATTTTTATTTTATAATTGCTTGCAGCCACCTAGAATAAAGAGGGTGGGGTAGAAGGACAGGGACCCTGGGTTTAAAAAGGAATTCCTTGATCAGTATTAGGAAATTCTTTACACACACACACACACACACACACACACACACACACACACAAACACAGATTGTAGACATGTTTTTATTTAGCAAGCCAAACTCACAAAATGACCACTTTATATCATAAACCATTAGATCTTTGAGAGTTAAATAAGGAAGTGCTAATTATATGTTGGTAGCAGGCATAAACAGTACCTAATAAGCAAATTGGGACTATGGTTAGAATCTAACAGTAACCCATTCATAATTATTTTTCAGAATTGTATGTACAATAGTTTTAATGTTAACATTATTTATGTATGGACATGTTTTAACATTTGATGTTAAAAATTTTTAAAACATTATTTTAGCTAAGCAAGAAGTAACTCAGATGATGCTGATAAACTTCCAATAGGACAGGATAAAGTTTCTTTAAATAAATAACTTTGGGTATGTGTCTCTTATGAGAAATTTAAAAAAAAATTCAATGATATGAAATTCTTTAAAAGCATCATGGACCAAGGAAAATAACAGAAAGTAAATTCCACATGATTCCTCTATTCTCAGTTCAATATACTAGCCAAGATTGGTATCTCTGGATACCAATATTGAAATCTAAGCTTCAATACTTAGTTGTTTGATCTTGGGCAAGGTATTTACTTTCTCTGTCTTGTGTCTGCAACAGTTAGTTGGAATAGTCATGATACTTACTTTTTATAGTTATTGTGAAGGTTAAACTGCTTAATATAGAAAACAAGTGCAATACCTGCCACAGAGTAAGTGCTTAATGTAGCATTTAATCTTATAATCCTTTGCTTTAATGAATGGTACTAGCCCCTATTTGTTACAGAGCAAGAAAGTTGAGAATCATGACCAGATGTTCCCTTTACTATCCTGCAACCACTAAATGACTAGGCAGTTGCTAATTATTAAAGTGTTCCATGCACTCAATGAGTTTTCTCACTGCAACATTTCATCCCAGTCATGTAGTAATCACAAAGGCTGAATAATTTTTATAATCCATGCAATGGATGTGGTTTGTCCAACCATGTGTCCATGTATTAAAAGCTTTATTCTCAGAGTTGGGAGGTGGTATGGAGTCAATAAGATGTGTAGCCTAGTGCAAGGTAATGGTGTTCATTAGGGACAGAGCCCTTGGGAGGATCTGATGTAGTTCTTATGAGAATCTCATTAGTTATGAGAAGATTGTTATAAAAGAGCAATCCTTTCCTCTCCCTGGTCTCTCTCTGGTCTCCTCCCTTGTCATGTGCATTTTTACCATCTTGCCATCTGCCATGATATGATGCAGCTATCATTTTTCACCCCAGAACCAGCACCGTACTGTTGGAGTTTTCAGCCTCCAAAAGTATGAGGTAAATATCCTTGTTATTTCTTCATATACCTAGTTGCTAGTATTTTGTTATAGCCTCAGGAAAATGTGCATAGTACAGAAAAATCACTTTCCTACATAAAACCCTCCCATAGCTCCTAATTCTTGGGATTGCTTTATTAATCCCTGCTGGTTAATAATTCCCCAGCCTCATTTCTTGCCATACAAACTTTATTAAGGCTCCTTAAAAGAGAAAGACTGCTTTACTTGAACTAGAGTTCTTTTAAATAGCATGGCTCATTTTCTTCTCTTTCCTTGGATTTTGAAGTTTCTACTTATTTTTCAAGGCTCAGTTTAGCTATGATTAACTTTCAGAGATGACTTAAGCATGGTTAGATGTCCTCTAAATGCTTCAAAAGACTGTCATGTGTATCTAAAAGCAAAAAATAAAAAAAGAAAGAGAGAGCTATGAACGCTTCTTTTTGGAGCATCTCGAAGACTTCCGTGTATAGACAGTATGTGGTCTTGTCTCTTCCCATAGAATGTAAACATTTTCTGGAATATTTTTGTTGGATTTCTGTTCCACACACATTGTATGACATATATTATCTATTCAATGCCAGTTGAGTGAATGAATAGATGAACATGTACATAATTGTGGTAGTAGTGGTAGTTAATAAATTATATGATATTTTTTATATTATGTTTTTGT
This sequence comes from Urocitellus parryii, assembly GCF_045843805.1. Lineage (NCBI taxonomy): Eukaryota > Metazoa > Chordata > Mammalia > Rodentia > Sciuridae > Urocitellus > Urocitellus parryii. Next base: position 114,000,841 of record NC_135531.1, read on the forward strand.
CTTTTAAAAATAAATACATTAGTATTTCTTCACATAGATTTAAAGTTTTTTTTCTAAAATTACCTTTAAAAATAGAATTTTTCTACTTAGAAAACCCTTATGATGAAATCACTTCTCATTAAATTTGTAGTTGCTCAGAGATAAGGAGAAAAGAGACCATAAAAAGTTAATTAAGGAAACAAGAATTCATGGAAGGTTTTGTCATCCCTGAAATTGCAAATAGAATTGAAAATACACTGTTTCTAATGGCTTGTTGTTATATGTTCTTTTCAGTGCATATAGTATTCTATTAAACTGTCATTCTTCATCCTAGGGCCATATTTCCATAGTGAGGGCTGGGACAGCTTTATGTAGATATCCAGTCAAATGGATGCTTAGAATGAGAGTCTCTCAAATTTTTATCTAGTAGAAATAAAAATTCAAAAATAAAGGTTGTAATTACATATTGATACTGGGTAGTTTAGAATGTAGAACAGGAGTTGGTTTAGATGGAAAATTAAATAATTTAAATTATTTATATATAAAGAAGCATGAACATTGCATCTTATTTTAAGAATCTATTCATGTTAAACAAATGATTTTTTTTATACAGGAAATTGATAGAAATCACCCTTTCTTCAAAGGCTGTGCTGTCAATGTAGCCCCAAGCCACATGGGTCTATTAAATACTTGAACTATGTGGGTAATTCAAATTGAAATGTGCTGTGACTACAAAATACATTTTGATTTCAGAGACTTAGTTTAAAAAAAGAATATAAATTATCTCAATAATTGTATGTTATTTGCTGAACTAATATTTTGGATATAGTAGATCAAAGAAAATATATTATGAAATTTTTAAAAATGCAGATGCTAAAAATATTTAAATTACTTCGGTGGCTCACATTTTATTTATATTGAACAATTTTTCTTTAAGTGATTCCCATTTTATCCCTTTTATTTGCATGTACTCCTAAGAAAATTTATGACAAAAGAGCTTCAGGCCCAACACCATTAACAAAACTAGTGTAATTTATTTGTGTCAATGTTCATAATAATTTATGCATAGTGTGGCTAAGTGCACATGAATACTTTTGTTTTTCTATAAGAATATTTAAATATGCAATCCAATCACCTGCTTTTGTGAATATATATAATCTACAGTTTGTCTTGGGTTAGAGATTTTTATATTTTTTTTAATATTTATTTTTTAGTTGTAGTAGGACACGATACCTTTATTTCACTTATTTATTTCTACGTGGTGCTGAGGGTCTCCCACGTGCAAGGCGAGTGCTCTACCGCTGAGCCACAACCTCAGCCCTGATTTTTATGTTCTTCTAAACATTTTTTTTACATGAAAAATCGTGTTTCTGAATCTTAATTAAGTTTTCCTTTTTTTGTTATTTTCTCTAAAATCTCTGAAGGAAGTTTGGAAATTGCCACTTTTATTGCCATAGCACTCGGCCATCACTGTTGGGCTGCCTCACCTCCCCTGGAGCAGTGAAGCAGGCTGGGAATGCAGACCAAGTCGGGGAGGAACTGTCTGGTAGAGGCAATGTGTGAGGCAAGGCAGTCCTGGAGGGATGCCAGGGACGGCTGGAGCCAAAGCTCAGCAGACAGTTCTACCAGGCTGTTGGTACAGAGAGTCACAGATTCGGCATAGGCTGCAACAGTTGGCAACTATGGAAACCAGACCAAAGTGAGAGTAAATAAGGGTGGCAGGCAGTGCTAGAAAATCTATTGAGCTGCAGGATCAGAGACAGCTGTTATTTTTACGGGACCTTCATGGCATTGGCTGTGTGTAGGAGCTCTTTAGGACAATAACCCATTTCAGAAAAGCAATTACTATGTACAAGTTTGAGTGTATTGTAAAATGAAATTTCAGATACAGAAAATAGTGAATGTAATTTGTGTATTGTGCCAAGCTATTATAATGCACCATAAAATCAAGCAAAGAGTTTTATATAACAGAAAGCTAAAATCATGCCCACATAAGGAATAAATCAAATATGATTATTTGGCTCAAAATTCTTAACTAAGCTCTTGTTCTGCCTTTCATTTTGGCACTATTGTCAAATGTCAGCCTCCTGGATTCACTTATACTTGATATATGGTTTTACTAAAATAAGTGATAAACGATTTGGTTGTTCTTCAGTATGTCTTTGACAGCCATATACTCAGTTAAAAAATCAATGATTTTTTTTGGTATTGTTTATTTGTTTGTGTTTGTCTAACACAATAGCACTTTTAATTTTATTTTAATGTATTCTTATTTTATTTTATTTAGTTAGTTCTGGTTGGACATAATACCTTTATTTATTTATTTTTATGTGGTGTTGATGATCTAACCCAGTGCCTCACACATGCAACGTGAGCACTCTACCACTGAGCAACAACCCCAGCCCCTAAATGTACTCTTCTTAAGATATATATTTCTATTATAATCTGTTTGTATCATGCTAATATGTTGATGTTGTCACCAGCTTCTTGGAAATTGTTCTAAGAATCATGGCACTAAATTATTTGGATTATCTCTCAGGGGATAAAATTGTTAAATGCAAGCAATCTACTGGTTCATAGGAAGGAGAATGGGGAGAAGCTAGAGTGCAGCTTGGGAAGAGATGCGCTGTGAGGGGGAAGTCAGAAGGTATGGAATGATTTCTTTTGAACATTAGGAGAGACTTCCTTGCTGCAGAACTCATTTTTCCTACACTGTGGACTCTTTCTCCAAGTCTCCTTGCTAATGTCTTTGCTTTAACCTCTCAGCACTGATTATACAGAAAGGTACAATATAGCAACCCAGTGTAAGACTGATCACAGATGCTGTGTCTACCTTCTTTAGGTGTATGCTATGAGAAAGGCCAAACAAAACTGAAGCTGGGTTGATTAAGCCCTGATTCTAAAATGGGACAATAACTTCATTCCAATATGAATTCTGACACTCACTGGATGGGTAACAGAACTTCTTTGTGTCCTCTCTATGGAAATGGAGTTAAAAATAGCACTTGCCTTATGGAGCTGGTATAAAGATTCAATGGATTTTAAATAAGAAGCTTTTAATTAGTTTCTTTTGTAGAGTACTGTGTTAGTTAGGTATTTGCTGCTGTGATCAAAATACATGCCCAGATAAATTAGAGGAGGAAAAGTTTATTTTGATATCACAGGTTCAGTCCATGGTCAGCTGACTCCATCACTCTGAGCTCAAGGTGAGGTGGAGCATCAGGATAGAAGGGTATGGCAAAAAAAAGCAAGGAAGTCAGAATTTCTTGCTAGCCTCCTGGAAAGAGGGAGAGGAAGCAGGAGGGAGAGGGAGGGAGGAGAGGAGCAGCACCAGGGAAAAAATATAAACCTCAAAGGTCCCCCACTCCCAGGGACCTCCTTCCTCCAGCCATACTTGACCTGGCTGAAGTTACCATTCAGTATAATAGTCCTTTCAAAATTATTAATCCATCAGATTAATTCTCTGATTAGGTTATAGCTCGTATAATCTGATCTTTTCACCTCTGAAAATTCCCGCATTATCTCTTGTGCACTTTCAGGGGACACCTCATATTCAAGCCATAACAAGTACTAAAAAGCATTGGGTATTGTTATTATTGAAATGATAGAGTGTCTCAATTTACTGCAATATCATCTTTGGGTTCCTCTTGGGTACCTCCTTAGATAAACAAGGTTGAATGTTAAAATATTGACAGGAGGCAGTTGATGGACATTCTTAGGAGAATCCTATGTCTGGCATACTAATAGATCCCTCAACAAGAGCCTGATAGCTATCATAAATTTTTGTATATGCAGAAGCACCATCAAAATCAATTATTTTTAATGAAGTTTCTACTTTCACAAAACATAAATCATGAGCAAGCTTTAAAAGAAAATAAGGTTGCCTTGAGGACTGTCAGAATGTTACTTTACACTGACTTAGATTTACCAATTCCATTTATTCCATTTTTCTCTTTTAATTAAAAGGTGGTGGATAGTCAATCATGATATGAGTTATACAGTCTGTCACTTCTATCAAACACTTTCATATAAGACACAGAAAACAATTTCCTGATTGGAGATTTTTTTTTCCTTATGCTGGCACCATTTACATTTATCAAATGAAATATTACGAAGAGATGACTGTTTGGTGGCTTAAATGGCTCTCTTAAAACTTGATGCATCATGGCATAACAGAAAATGAAATCTGAGGAATTACAGAAAATGATACTAGAAGAATAGCAAATAAAGGAGGCAAATTTATTAGGTAAATATCCAAGAAAATTTCCTATCATACTTTGTTTTACTAAGACTATATAAAGTATAAATTATATATATTTATAAAATATAAAGTGTGTGTGTATATATATGTATACATATATATACACACACACTTGATATTTGTGCTAAAATCTTATATTAAGAATTTTTTGGGCTAATTTGCTTTAGATATTTACAACTTTAAGTATTTAAAGAATAAAGAGGATAAACTGCTTTTCTTCTCTATTTTTAGAGATTATAGCAAATGCTCCCGGAGAAGTAGAATATACAGCTTGGAGAAATCACAGATAAGATGGTATAACGGATATGAACAAAGGCTTCTCAGGCAGAAATGAAGGTTAGAAGGTGAGGGTGCCTTTGAGAAAGTTTATTGACCTTGGATCTTTACATTTCTCAGCTATAAAATGGATTTGATAATAGAAACTGCTTTATAGGGATTTTGTGATATTTTAACAATTAAAGGCATGTAAAATTCTTAGAAAAACTTTGCCAAAACAGTAAACATTCTACCAACTAATATTATAACTTTGAAAGTTATTATCTGGACAAATTTAGGTCATAATTATTTCATTCAAAACTTACTTCAAGGTTAATTTCTGAAGGGTTTGTTTTAAACTGAGTAAAAATTGAGACAAGGATGTAATTGTCCAGAGGTTTCTTTATGTAAATCAACATTAAGATTCAATTATTATCAGGCTAGGATTATGGCTGAGCACTCACCTAGCATGTGCAAGATCCTGGATTTGATCCTCAGCACCACATAAAAATAAATAAATAAAATAAAAGTATTGTGTCCAACTACAACTGAAAAATAAACATTAAAAAAAGATTCAATCCTTATTAATTTTTGAAAGTATTCATTACCTTTACGTCATTTGATTAAGTGGGGTATTGTTAGACATGTCTCCTGTTGATTATGAGAAAACTTAGGAAATAATATTGCTTAATTTCACTTCTTACACTATATAGATGTTAGTATGTTTGGTAGCTTATATTCTCGATACTGTGGCAAAAGCCTTGGATAGGCAAGAGAAAGGATCTAGATATGATATTTTAACTTCTTATCTATGTGCCTTTTAACTCTCTCTGCACCTCTATCTTTATCAGTGTATCTATTAGGCTCCTTTCATGTGCCCAATTCTATGATTCTGAGAATAATGATAGATTGACAGTAAGGAATACAATTCATAGTAGTAATTTATATTTCGTAATTAACTCTAAGTCCAACTCAATAAAAAGCATAAAGTCTTCAATTACAGAAAGATAAATGGAATATGAAATATAAATTATCTCATTTATGATAAAATAATATTCAGCATAAATTTTTAAAGAAGTCCTATATAAAATATTTAAATTTACCTATACATGTAATATATAGGAAAAGGAGTTTTTAAAAACTAACTAATTAACTTTATGTTATATTCTCTTTCCTGAGTTAGATTATACATACCTCTAAATCAATGTATGTAGAATCTACTTGGAAAAATAGAATACATACTTTAAAGAATGAATATACAGCTTGCATTTGGTAAGTGGCTAATGCTCTAAATAGTGTATATTCTTCAACATGTATTCACTGAAGAATTGAACTTAAATTCTTTAGTGAAAGTAAGAGAAATGATGTGAGGGTTGAGTAGTTTAGATGAAACACAAGGTTTAGGAGGAGTGAACAGAGGGCTTCACAACAGAATAGGGAACATATTGTCAAGTGTCTTAAATTAAATACCCATTGAAGACATATAACCTAATTCTGAAGAAAAAAGCAAAATAATTACACATTTTTGAGAAAGAATATAGCACAAGCAAAACATTTTTGATGAGACTAATCTAGCTTCAATGTTTAGAATAAATTGGATATGAAATAAAGTAGAGAAAAGAAAAGTAGTTAAGATTAAGCAGTAGAAATATAGAAGGGTTAAATTTAAGTAGTTTGAATTCTTAAATTGCAGGTATGATCTTATTCATCTTTTCACTCCCAGTACACAGCATACAATAGATGTTTAATATTTTGTTAATTTAAAAAGCTGATTACTGATTAAGCATTAGGAGTGTAAGACAGGGACAAATAAAAAGCAACTACAAAATTTCAAGCCTATGTGATTATCAAATAATAGTGACATTTATCTGATTGATTTGAGGAAAAATAAATTCATTTTTATATATTCTGTGATTTCACTGAAGAGAGGCCAGTGATTTACCTATACTGAATTAAGTAGAAAAGATGTCAACATGTTTCCTCAAACAGTAGAAAAAGTCCCCCCCCCCCAATTCTTGTCTCTATTTTTTTCTATTTTAGACTGAAATGAAAGTTTCAGCTAGGAAAAAACAATGTCACCTACCTCAAATGGCAATAGTCACTGCCCATGCATTGTGCAATTGGTTTGATAGCCTATTTATTTATAATTAATCTCTTGTTATAGTGATAATGATCAAAGATGCCAGTATTGTTACACATTTGACAAACTCTAGAGATTTAAAGGTATATAGCCAGCAGGGCCACTTTAATAACTCTATTGTGAATCAATACAGTGATGATACAGCTGGCATTTTAGAAACTAAGATGCTAGTCAGGAAGGCAGGGACAGATGTACAGCAGTTAAGACATCAACAACCACATGCACATTTCTGAACAAATAAACACAACCAGAATAAATGACTTGGAAAAACAATGTTTTGAGATGTAACTTAATAATTATGTATTACCCAAGACAATCCTGCAACTATTTGCTCTCCTTTAGTGAGAGGCTGAGAAAATGATTAAGAGTCATGGCTTAGAAGAGAGAGGCATTCTTTTGGAAGAACTCTCTTAGGATTGAAGCATGGAGAAAGTTTTTCAGTTACTTTCTTTATTAAGTCATATATAATACCAAGAAGTGATCTGCCTCTGCCAAACAAAATACTCTCCAAAACATCAATATTAATTTAATTTTCAGAATTTCAAGTGCACTGAATTGACTTTCAAGAAAAGAAATTTAAAACAACATGTTTTTGTTTGGCTTGAGAATATTGAAGCATCATATGTTGGGTTAGCTAATTAGTAGTCTGATGAATTTATTCTGAGGATTTTGTATCCTGTTATACTCCTATTTAAAAAAAAAGCATTTTTCTTTTCCTTTACTTAAAGGAAATAAGTATATAATCCCATGGAAATGGCAAAACTGCTTTATTACCAGTTATAAAATTTCACTCATGTACTGAGTTGTGTTCTGTAATGATGGGTTGAGTAAATTAATGGCTTTAAATACAATCTACTCATGGAGGAGAGCAAATTTATAGTAGTGCTGGCTTTGATCCTCTGCCCTGAACTCTATACTCATATATTTAACAATCTTAGCTATATCTCTGCTTGAGTACCTAATAAATGTATCAAGCTTATATTTAAAAGAGAACTCTTGGTTTCCCCTTACATCTTGCTCTTCTCCTTCTTGTCTCAAGCACTGTGAATGCCTCTGATATACATCTGGTTTTTAAGCCTTGCTCTTGGGAGGCATCCTTACTTCATATATTCCCTTCAAATACTTGACCCAATGTGTGAATTCTGGAGCAACTCTACAACTGCCACTAGAATCTGAAGAGTTCTCTCCCTAATACCCCTATCTCAATAACATTCAATCTCATTTGAACATAGCAAAAACTTCTTGTTTCTATCATGGCCTCTCAAGTCCATTTCCATATAAAAATTTAAATAATCTTTTAAAAATATAAACATTCCTTGCATTGTTCCAGATACTGAAGACCAATGATAAACAGGACAAGGGCCATCTCTTTGAAGGAGCTAACGTTCTAATAAAGTTAGAAGAACTGAACAAATGCAATAACTGAAATGAGATCTTTCATAAGAAATTTTTCTGTTGTCTTGTATCCTGTTATACTCCTATTTAAAATTTTTTTCCCTTTACATTTTTCTCTCCAAGAGAAAATACAAAATACTAATCAAGACACATTAGCCATTGCTTAAGAATACCCAAAGACTAAAAATCAGTCAGGGTTCTTGTTTTCAAATGGCAGAAACCAAATCTTACTAATTCCAACACCAAACCGAAAGAGAGTACTCACATTTCCTACTCCTTGGTACTCATGCCTTTGTGCAGTCAACTTCTATACTGAATTCAGATGATCTATACAACCAGTAAAGGATTGTTGAGTTGATAGGATACAACTTCTGAGGCTGGATCACAGAAGATATGGTGTAAGGAAACAAAAAGGAGATAGAAGCAAGATGCAGAGGCAAAATGGCTGCTTGTCTTAAGCTGCTGTCTTTATACCATTAGATTACATTAGGTCACTGGCACCATTAGTGTATTAATGTTTATTATATCATTAAGTAGGGTGCATTAAGTTATCATGTAAGATGTTCTTGTTAATAATTAGATACGTGTTCTGGCCAAGCATGCATTTAGTTATCTTAATAGTTTCTGGGAAAAACTACAGTATGTTCCAGCTGTGGAAAACAAGACACCTATTATTCCTCAGGAGATCACCAGAGAAACTCACTGCCTTGTACATTTATACAGTCAGAACCCTTACAATGATGACATTTCCATGTTGCTCTTCTTAGGTCACTTTATTGTGAAGGAAGACAACTGCCATTCCATGCCATGCAGATCCACCCTCAAGCAGCCTCAAGGAGAGGTCTGTGTGGCAAAGAATTTGCCAAAGATATTTAGAGACCAGGTGTCATGATAACCATGACAATCAGCATCTTGGAGGCAGATCTTCCAACTCTGTCAAGTTTTCAGATGAGTAAATATATGGTTTCTGTGATGAATGCAACTTTGTATGTAACTCTGAAAGCTATTTATTTGAGTGGTTTTCAAATTCCTGACACACACACATACATACACACACACACACACACACACTCAAAAAAAAAAAAACTATGGGAGACAATTAAAATTTATTTTAGTTTTAGTTGGTGAGGTTGGAAATAATTTGTTATGCAACAAAAGATAACAAATATTTTAATATAAATAGAAAATAATTGCATAGAAAATATTGATACTTCAAAGAATTGCGGGCGAATTTTGAAAATTCCAAATTCCAGGTTCAGGATTACTCGTCCAGGAGCCATATCATAGTCACTCTGCAGAACTGGTCCACTGAGGATATTAGCATGGCATTTGATGTCAATCATTGACATATCTGTCCCAGGAAACTTGTGGAGTCATCAATGCTACTCTTCCTCAGGAACATAGTCTCTCTACAACCACATTCATTATGTTAGAAAACTTCTTATATTTACTTTGACTCTTTCATGACTTTAATAGAAGCTGGAAAAGTTTCAGTTTCTAGGGTATGAGTACAGACTTTTCCTTAAGGTTCTAAGATGGTAAAAGTCACTCCCCATATAAAAGATGGTAAGATATTGCATAGACAGAATACACAGTAAATAATGTCTTCTCATTGAAATGAGAATAGAATTCAAATGCCTTATGATATAGTTCATAAGACATTATATAATTGAACTGTGGTCTTTTTTTTTCTAACTCTATCATCTATCATCCTTCTCCACACTCATTCTGTTCCATATTGAAATTCTACCTCTGTAACATATGAAACTGGTTTTCACTCCTGTAACTCTGCACTTACTATTGTCTACATAAGTTGTGTTCTTTACTAGTGCCCTTATTTCACTAGCTGGAGCCTTTTTCATCAGTCCACAGATTCCATGTTGCCTTCTCAGAGAGGTATGTTCTCATCCTCATGGTTAAGTTGTGACCACCCTCCCATTCTGTCTTTAAATAGTGTCATTTAGTTTTTTCATTTTCTGAAATTATTGTGTCATTACACTGTTTTTTTTTTTCATGGAAACGAAATGTTTTCAATAAATAACAAATAGTAGACCTCTCATGTTAATAGGCTGGAAAACTTAATATTGTTTAAATGTCCATACTAACCAAAGCATTTTACAGACTCAATATAATCCCCATCAAAACACTAATGACATTCTTTGCAGAATTAGGAAAAAAATTATAAAATTCATACGGAAGCATAAAAACCCCTAAATACATGAAGAAATATTGAGGAAAAAAATCTAGTTCTATCATACTATCTCACTTCAAAAAATATTACAAAGCTACAGTATTCAAAACAGCATGGTTTTGGCATAAAATCAGATACATAAATCAATGGAACAGAATAGAGGAACTGGAAATAGCCCCATGCATTTTAGCTAATTAGTTCTAAGAAAATGGCTCCAAAACACACATTATAGAAAGAACAGAGTCTTCAATAAACAGTGCTGGGAAAACTAGATGTGCACATGCTGAAGACTGAAACTTAACCTCTGAGGCTCACTCTGTGCAAAGATCAATTCAAAGTAAATCAGAGACCCACATGTAAGACCTGAAAGTTTGAATCTATCACAAGAAAACTAGTGAAAAAGTTGAAGATATTGGCACAAGCAAAAGTTTTTTTTTAATAACATTCCAAAGCACAGGAAATGGAAGCAAAAACTGACAAATGTGATTATATCAAGCTAAGAAGCTTCTGCACAGAGAAGGAAATGAGAGTGTGAACATACAATGTGGAATGTGGAAAAAAAAGCTTTGCAAGTAATTCATCTGGCAAAGGATTAATATCCAGGATATATATAAGGAACTTTAAAAACAGTTAAAAATTCCAAATTATAGAATTGACAAATGGGCTAAGGATATGAATAGATATTTCTTAAAAGAAGAAATGCAAATGGTCGATGAACTTATAAAAGGTGCTCAGCTTTACCCATCCAGGAAATGCAAGTGAAAAATACCATTTCACCCTAGTTAGAATAGCTATAATCGAAAAGATAAAATAACAAATGTTGATGAAGAAAAGGGAATGCTCATATACTGCTGATAGAATCTAAATTAGTAGAGCCATTATAGAAGACAGTATGAAGTTTCATTAAGAAACCAAAAATAGATCTACCATGTGATCCAGCTATCCCCTTTCAGGATATATATCCAAGGAATGGTCTCAGCATCTTAAAGACACACATGTATGCCAATACTTATTGCTGCACTAAGATATGAAAACAAATGCTCATCAGATGATTAACTGATAAAAGAAATGTGTTATATATGCAAAATTGAATATCATTTGACCAAAAAAGAGTACTATTTTATCATTTGCAGCAAATGCATGTAATTGGAATACATTAAGTGAAATTAGTTAGATGCAGAAAGACAGATTCTTCATGTTCTCTCTCAGATGTTTTAAAAGTCTACTGGAATGTATAATAGTATTTACTAGAGATTGGGAAGGGGGAGGGGAGTAAGGAAGGTGAGAGGATAGATAAGATATACTCAAACATAGTTATATCGAAGTAACAGTTTTTGGCATTCTATAGGACAGTGAAGGAACTATAGTTATTATATAATTATAAATAACTAGAAGGGAGAAATTCAACAGAAGAGCATAGGACAAAGTAATGTTAAGAACATGTAAATGTTAATTATCTGACTTGATCAGTGTATATTGCATACATATATTGACATATCATCTCATAGTGTACCTCAGAAATATACAATTACATGTTAATTTAAAAAAAAATTAAGGAGATGGAAATGTCAACTACAATGATTTGATTATTACACACATATACATATATTAAATCATCACAGCATACCCTATAACTAGGTATGATTTAAAAATTAATAAAAAATATTTGAACAAAAGAGTGAATGATGAAGACAAGTAATTATACCTCCTCTTTCCAAGACCTTTAAATATACATAGATAATGAAAAGGTAACACTAATTACTTGGTATTCCTTCTTTGAAAAAAAAAATATTTGGGGAAAATGGAAAAATGCTTTATGGAAATATTTACTCTAGAAATAAACATATTGTTGTTTGCCTTCTTTGAATTTATTACCTCATTCTGGTTTATTAATTGAATCTGAAATTTTTTCAACCATGTGATGTGGGTGAAATTGGCTCCACAAAAATACCTAAGCAAATCAGGATCACAATGGGTAACTCAGAGGTTGATAAGGGAATTGACTTCATGTAACCTAAAGAAAGTCCAGAATTCTATGCGGTGGATGTAGGAAGAAAACATATTTTTATTCTTTATATATTATGGATATTAAAGCATATAATTCCATTTGAAGCTGGTAACTAAAACATGGATGTCCAGGTTTAGATGAAATTCATTCTCTTGTCAAAAAGGGGAAAGTCATAACAAAATTGAGAATGTATTAATGTTACTGGGCAACTACAACTTTAATTTTTCAGTTACCTGAGCCACTAAATGTCTTATTTTCTAATACTTTCAGGGGAATCCAGTTTACTTGATAGAAAATCAAATAGGGGTAAATTTCCTACATGTCTTAATACCTTCTGAGGATTCATTTTTGATCACTGTATATATTTATGTTGAAATATATACATTTAAACAAATTGAAACCAGATTTTCTATTTATTATCATCAGCCTTTTTCCTCCTGGATTAGAAATGATCCTTCATAAAATTAACAGAATAAATGTGAAATAAACTGAAATGATAGACAATTTTTTGATCAGAATAAGTTATTAGATTGCTTTTTCTTTTAACATAGGGATAATTTTTTAAAATAATGGTGATTTTATGCCCATAGCAAAATATATTTATTCTTTCTTTGAGCTATATGTTACCAAGCATCCTTTCAGTTTGCTTATTTTACTTTAATTTTTGTAATTTGTTTCTGACTTTCTGCTTAAAAAACAAAAAACAAAAAGCAGAAAATAAAACCCACATACATTTCTAAACAATTAAAACATTATTCAAGGGACTGGGGTTGTGACTCAGTGGTAGAGTGCTTGCCTAGCATGTGTGAGGCATTGGGTTCAATTCTCAGCACTGCATATAAATAAATGAATAAAATAAAGATCCATCAACATCCAAAAAAATATTTTTAAAAAATTATTCAATGGAAAGTGTCACTTCTACCCTCGGTTCCCTAATCTTGATTAGCAGAGGTTACCAGATTTAAGTTACTTGTTTCTTTTGTGTCTTTTCATAAATATTCTGTATCCTTTTTTCATATTTGTTTGTTCAATGTGTAAGTAGAGTCATTAAATGCATTTCATACTGGAAGCTTTAGGTTAAGGAGTGTGGCAGTCAGGGAAAGTTAGGATCCATTGCAGTAGCCAACAATTCAGTAAGAGACTGAAAACAACAGAAGTTTAATGCTGACTCATGCTACTTGTTCATCCAAGCTCAGCTGAGGTCTCTGCACTGCCCAGATTAATGAAGAAACCAGTAACTGGAACATTGCTGGTCAACATTAATATAAGGAGTTTATCTTCATTCTTTACAGACTCTGTATGTGGGAATTCACCTATTCAGTAAATTTTTTGTAACTACCAAATCAATACTTACAGAACTTCCAGGGTCACTCTTAGCTATGCACAGAATGGCGAAAAATTGAGTTGCCCCACAGTGCACATTTCCAACTGAGGTCAAACAGAATCATGCTCTGCTTTTTTGTTATATCTATCATACTGTAAAAAGGTATCCTTTTGTCAGTCTATTTAGTATGATTTTTTAAAAACATTTTGTGTATTTTTGTTGGATATTTTGTCATTTAAAATGACCCAAAGTGGGGAGGCTAAGTATTGTCTAGCATTGCTATGCACAAACAGGCTGTGAGGTGCTTTAATGGAGAAAATACACATCAGATAAACTTTGTTCAGGTATGAATTATGATACTGTTGACTATGAGTTTACTGTTAATGAATTAATAATACAGTGCATTCAGAGAAAAAGAAGGGGGGGATTTGGCAATATTTATGTGAAGCTGCCTCAGAACATGGGAAAGTAATATCTATGGTGTTTGGATCCAAGTTATATAGAAGCATCTAAATCTATGCACAATATGGAAAAGTGGTTAAATTTGTGGATTCAGTAGATGATAAATATAAAGCAGGATAGACAACAATATATTGTGAGACTAAAACCAAAACAAAACAAAATTACATACAGGTTGCCATGTCCAGGAACATGCTAAACTTTCTTGGTTATTGTTTTATTATAAAGAAGTACTGAATATAATTAATTATTTGTAAGATATGTACATATCTATAACTACATAACTACTGAGAAAAATGAGAATTGACTCTAGCTAGCATTGGTCCTTAATACCCTGAATTAGTAACACGTATCATTTCTTCTCATATTTCATTGTTCAAAGCAAGGCATATTACTGGCTTCTAGGGGTACTTTTAATTTGAAGATTTGCACAGACTTCTGCATTTCCTTTAGTATTATTTGTGTAGTTTGAATTGCAGTAATTTTTTTCTATTGCAACCTTAACATATTTTATAAAGTATGTCAGAACAGAATGAATCTGATTTCATTAAAGTTACAAACTGAGAATTCAAAGACATCCTAAAGATTATGCAGAATGAACTTTAGATTTATTGAAGTTCAGTTAAAGATTCATAAACACGGTTCATAAAAGACTATTGACAATAAAACCCCCTCCTAAATATAACAACTGAAAATATTTTTCTTACAAATTGACTATTCCTTTCCAAAGGCCATGCAAATTGGTCTAATGAGAATTTCAAACTTATGATTGTTATTATATTCCTTTTGTATCATGAAAAGAATACATCTTTATACAGCGTTTATTTTACTAGGCTTGTAATGTCTGAAACAGTAGACTGGCTTATGATGATTGGGCAGCTCTTCTCAATCCTTCAGAATGCTTTTGACTGGTTTGTAAAAGGCTGTGAGCTAATTACTAACCACATTAACATTTAAGTTCATAGTTGGTGGTAAATTCAGTGATTAATAAAGATAAAAGGGACAATTTCTCTTGATTTTTGTAATAGAGCCAAATATTTCTGCAACTTTATTTGGACACAATGCTTCTGGATAATAACAAAGGGTAAGTATGAATTTTTTTTTCTTAATTTACTTAAATCTTCCTGGCATCTAAAAAAACCCTTTTGTACTCATTGGCACTCAGTAAGTATAAGTTGAATTGAAATTAGGCAGCTGTAGAGTGTTTTCTAACATTATTATTGGAATATCTGGATGAGCATGGTTGTCTACCACTATTGGCTGATTTTCATTCATCTTTTGCTCTTCACAGAAGATGAGCTTTGCAAACAGATTTCCTAATATTTGTAAGCTGAAGTAGTTTGGCTTTGCCTGCCAAACTCAAATTGATCCTGTACACTTCCTTCATTTTTAGCAATCTTTGTCACTTTTAATGGCTTTGCCTAGCCCTGGGGAATGTGGACATAAAAACCCTCTTCAATCTGAAAACTATTAGCTAGGCAGATGAAAAGCAAATTGTGAACAGGATATTGGGTTTATGGATTTTTTTCACCATCTAGTATACATTAGCTTGACTGGAGAGCAGGAAAGGTGCACTTCCCAAATTCATCCCAGTCTTCTTCCTGAGAAAGGAAGAGGCACCCTCTCTAACAGAAGTTTTTAGCATTATTTTTATCTGTCCTACATAGATGAGTGGAGAAAGAGTTAAGGGTGCTAAAGCTTTTTTTTTTGGTAAGGTAATATGGAAAAGGTTACTATTCATTTTCACAAGTTTCTCAGTTGCATTGTTATGCAACAGTGGATCATATATCTCTAGAAGTTGCCTTCAAAAATGTCAGTAAACATTCTTTAATAATGGACATTTCTAAGAAGTACGTTACAGTAGCATTAGTGTTCAGAAGGAACCATATTTTTATTCATAAAGGATCTATAAGATCACTAATGATCCTATTTTCTTATTCAATTAATAGGGAAAATTCTAGGACAGAATAGATAGACAATTTGTTCAAGGTCATACAGTAAGGTGCAAGGCATTCTGATCCCTAGTGTTTTATCTATTTTTATCATACCTGCCACTTTGAGGCTTGCATTTCTTCTTTCTGTCAATGTGAAGGTGTTATTACAATGAAAAGATGAGTGTCTTATATGACAGAGAACTTAAGATCTGTGCCCAAACTAGTTTTATGTTTGAATTTCAGCTACTACAGTTATTGCAAGTGGTCCCTGAACCAATCGTGATTCTTATGGATCTTAGGCTCAGGTTACCAATCTGTAAAAAGGGGATAATGATACCAAAGGTGGTAATATTGTAAAAGTATATATATAGTGCCCACTATGTGGTAGTCTCAATAAATCATTTATATTTTCCTCAATGTTGTACTTGAAATAAGCTATATTACCATCAGTGTGAGTGAAAGAGGATGTAGAGGGTAGAAAAACAGCCATGGAAGCGATACCACTTCAGCAAGGTTTGTTTGTTTGTTTGTTTGTTTAAGGGAAAGGATCTCCAATGAACTATATCAGGAAGTTATTATAAATTCTAACAAAATAGGTGGGAATATGGTGGGAAATCAGACTGACATACATGTAGATGAAGGAGAAGCAAAAAGAGGGATAATTACTTATCACACATTTGAGTTATGATCTGGGCAACCAGTTCATTATGTCTCCTGGAAAATGGCTGCAAGTACCGGGGTTCTGGGCACACAGCTCTAGTCCCACTGCGAAAGGAGGACTTAGGAAGGAGACCAAGGCAGAAATCAAGTTTCTCAACCTATAATGAAGGGAATAGGGAATAATGAAGCGCAGAGGTCATACTAGCCCTCTGTGCTCATTCCATCTACAACACATATTAGGTCTATTGATGATAGCAAGATCATCTGTGGAGTGCTTAGAATCTTGATCTAAATATAGTCCAGCAAGAATCTGCCTGGAGGTAGGAAAAGGCTGACTCTGCAGATGCCATCACTGTCAAGTCAGTCTGTGAGGGTCTGAGGAAAATAGGAGCTGAGAGGAGGGGGAGGGGAGTGAGGCAGCATGCTCATGGCTACTGTTTCTGCTATAGTGAAAAGTTAAAGTCAGTTAGATGATAAATTAACAGTGATTCATTCTTTTGTTTTTTGACTTTTCCACCCTTCTTATGATTAGAACAGCTTCTTTTTACTCATAGATGACAGAAAAGACTCCTGGGTAACTCTACTCTAAAATAGATGCTCCAGATTTACACAAAGGCTCTAGGTTTAGTGTATGTGAATGGGTGTGAGTGTGTGTGTGTGTGTGGGGGGGTGGGTATGTGTGTGTGTGTGTGTGTGTGTGTGTGTGTGTGTGTGTCTTATGCTCAGGAAGAGACCACAGGGGAGTGGGGAATGGGCCCATAGCATTATTTTTTATAATCAAATCTACATCTGCTCCTACCAGAGTGTTCAGTCCTGGTATTATCCAATTTATCTTTTATATAAACATTTTCAAAGATATATCAACTCTGTTGAAACAAAAGAAAAGGAGAAGAGGTTTAAAGCAGTGCAGTAAGCTAGTGAGAAAAAATTGGAGGACTTTCATGGGAAAGTCAACCATGTAATTAGACCATCTAGATTTACTAACTGGTGCGTGTGGAAGGTAGGCACCTGTCTTCCCACAATGATTAGGAGATAGGGTCAGGGGCCCTGTCTTTCTTGATGATTATATTTTAATTGATTGTGCCCAGGTCTTAGAGTCTAACATTTCTCTGTTGAACACTGAGTCAGCGGCTGGGAGGAAATTAACATCTCAAAGTGGCACAGAAAAAATTTATAATTGCAAGTAAATGCCTTAAGGAAAAGGAGGTCAGGGATCTGTAGTCAGGAATAAACCTGTCTAAAGTTAAATAAAGTCAAGGGGAACAATTGGACCACCTTGGTCAATATATGCAATGTATTTTGTGAGTTTTGTGTTTGTTTCAAGTGCATTGGTGAACTTCAAACATGACTAGAATGCAATGAATATTCTGATTTCCATCGTCAGCTCTAAGCACTTGAATATATTTTTATTAAACTTTTCTAAAAAAACCCTTTGGTTAAAATTTTTAAAAAATAAAAAAGAAGAGTAAGAAAGCTTTTATTCAAATAGAGCACATAGACTTATCACTTGGTTAAAGGCAGTAAAAGATTCACTACTTAGCATTGTTTCTTTACCTTTCAAGGGCATATACTTATAAGCCTCCTGCACCATTAATATTGGGCAGTACACCATGAGTCATGCAAAGACAATGTAATGACAGCATATTGTCAGAGATCGTGCACCAGAAATAAAAATTATGCAGGCAGAAAAGAATATTCTCCTGAATAAATAATAAATGGGTGGTCATAGTAAGAAAAAATAATTTAAAGATAACATGCAATTTACCAAGAAAAACAAAAACTGCATTTTAAAATATTGTGACAGAGGTTAAGGATCCTGAAATGAATAGAACCATATTAATTTTACCTTGTAGCTTAGATTTTCATGCTCTAAGTTTTTTTTTCTTTTTGTACTTAACTACAGTTGCTAATCTATACTGTTGATATTTGTAGAAAGGAAGAAAAATGATAAGAAGGAAGGAACTAGTATTTGAGGAAATAAAATAATCTCTTTACCAAAACAGAAGGGAGAAAGGACAGAATTTGATATTGAATATTAATGGATTTTTATTCATGTATGGTAGCATGAAAATGGCTATGAAATCTGGACAGAATTTTCTACAAATGTATATGGTAAAATAGAAAGGAAATGAAGTCTCTCTTATCTCTTTGCGGTTATCCTCTGTATATCTTGAGAGATCACTAAATTAATCTCAGAGGTATATATTTATAGCTCCCAAAGCCAAAAGGCTCTGAATCTTATAATGAAATCCAAAAGGCTGGCCTCTTACATTTTCAAGAAGACACTAAGGAAGGGAAGGCGGGGAACCAACTACCTCCTTCCTTTTTATTAAATAAAGAAAGTTTGGTCTTTATTTACTGCACTGTTGAATGCTATATCAAACAACCTTTACAGAATGGAGAGAAAAAGCAAGGGAAAGAGGGAGGGAGAAGAGAAAATGTAGGACAGGAGGCAGGAGACCAAGTGGACAAAATATTCTGTGGTGACAAAATAGGATTATGCCCACAGAAAACTGGACAGTTTACCACTGATCGAAACAGGGTTTCCAGAAAAGACAAACAGATTACTCTCACAGACCCAGGATCTATTGCCCTCACGTCTAAACCTCAGAAAGAAACTAGATGCCGCAGTCCGGCTGCAGCAAAATAATCGGGGGGTGACGAGCAACTTGTGTACATTGATACAGCAGGAGTGGGAGCCGTTTATTGTAGGACAGGAGGGGTATTTATACATTCCACACAGCTTATCTTAATTAACATAAACTAGATACAGCAGTCAACCAATAAGGAATCTCCATACTTAATGGCTCTCTGGCATTACTTCATAAACCGCTCCCTCTGGCAAAATGCCAGGCGCCATCTTGACTTGTTTACAGATTCTAACAACTAGATTTTGTGATGAGGTTGACTTCCCATGGAGACTGATTCTCTCTTCCTCTAGACAAGTAATGCAGGGCTGAAGCACCCCAAGGTTTTAGCAACACTTTCTCTGCAGAGGTAAAGAGTCTTCCTCTTCATTGGTCTTCTGTTCCTCATTCATAGCTCATTCCCTGTCTCTACTCATGTTTGAATCTTTGTATTAGTGGTCTCAATACCATACTCACAAGCAGGAAGACAAAGAAATGTGTGTCTAGAATCTGCCTGTGGAACACTTGGAGGGTGCTTCCTCTACACAGCACTTACCCCATGCCCCTGAATTGGGGAGCATGGGCCGTGCTGATCATTCATGGTTGCAGTCTCCTGAGATGGGGTGCAGAAGAAGAGCCTTTCTCCATGTCAAGTGAATAGAAGAAGATATGTATTTAATCCCAGCATTGTCTTAGATTTAATAATCATGATTATTACCTTTGAATTTACTTTGAAAAAAATCTCATCTTTGAAAAGATGAACTTTCAGAATCTGAGCAATTTTGTCATCATATTCTCTTTAGTATTTTTTTTTCATTTTGAGTGTAGGGAGCCAATGTATTATTTCCAAAAATATTTCAATTATGACTTATACAAAAAAAATTTCATATCCAAACTAGAAATATTTGTCATTTACTATATTGCATTCTTTCCTCTAGGGCACATACTTTTTAAGTTATGTTAGCTCAAGTGGAATGGACTGTATTTTAAGCATTGTATACAATTCAGAACATTCATTTTAATTCATCAGTTCATTTTTCATAATTAAAATTTATTTTACCATTAATAAATACATCTTCTATAGCAAGTGAAATATTATTTATGAAATGTAAATATTCTGCTTTCAGAAACCATATTTCCTGTGCTTCAAAGGGCCAGAAATTGTGTTTTTTATCTGTCATAACCACCTGGTCCTTGAATTTTCTGTTTGGTAGACTGCCAGTGTAATACATCAAGGTGGGATACTAAAGGTATTTTTAATTTGATATTTCACCAAACAGTTTTAAAACTAGGACAATTTTTGAAGTAAAATAAATCGTTAAACTCAAAAATAGTTTCTCAATCGTCCCTTCTGATTATGAATCCTTTATTTGACCATTTAGTCAGGTGATTGAAAAATAACAACAATAACAACAACAACACAATCCTTCTGGACTACACATTTTTTTTCTTCAAATAGACTTCTGACATTTTACTTGACAGTGAAACCAGGTTCAATTAGTGCCTATTAAATTCAGTGCCTTGGGGGCTGGGGCTGTAGCTCAGTAATAGAGGACTTGCCTTGCATGCATAAGCCTATGGCTTGCATCCCCAGCAGCACATACACATACTCTGTCTCTCTTTCTCTCTCACAATTTACTTCTTTTGTTTTTCTTGCATGAAAGAAAGTTCAAGTACATGTTTCCAACAAAAAGTTTTAGGAAGTTGTTTTGCTAGAATCACCGAGAAAGCCTGCAGTATTAGTGTAATGGGCAATAACAAATTTTATCTATTTGTTAAACTGGAAGACATAAGAGAATCCAGGTCTATTTATATTTTCTTAAATTGCTCCTGCTTAGGTAAGAGACCCAAAGGTACTGCATCAAAATGTGAAGAATTGCTGAGCTGAAGACAATTAAGAAGCAGTAGATGAAGAAAATCCCTCTGCCTTCCTAAAACAGGACATATATTCAGAAAGACAAAAGTATCCTAACCCTTTTTCTACCAGAACGAACAATGGGTAGACCTCTATGGACTTAAAGATGGTATCAGAGAAATATACACTAATAACCACACTAACTTAGCCTTCATTGACCATTTGTTTTGCCTTCCCACAAGTTCCTGCTCCTAGCAATTTGAAGCTTTTTTCCTTTGTCTGGTTATAGCTCTACAAATTTCCCATTCTTTATTGAAGAGGCAATATAATCTGGATTCAACTTTGCCTCTTTAAGACAACCTAGGTGTCTTCCATGTATATACGAAATATACATGTAAATAAACTTCAATTAGTTTTTCTCTTGTTAATTTTACTTTTGTTATAGGAATTCCATCTAACCAACCAAGCTCTGTAGGCTGAAGAAAATGACCTATTGCCTTATATTGAAATTAGAGAAAAAAGAATCGAATTTGTGGAAAGCTGATTTTCAGAAGTTTTGTTTCAGGAAACAAAGCCCCTTTGCCTGAGAGATGAGTGCCCTTCCCTCTGGTTGCTCACTCTTCCTTTCCTTCAGGATTTTCTATGAGAGTCCATTGAGACAATGACTTCCCCTTGCTCCGGTACAACAATTAAATGAACCAAAAATACAGAAATTAGAAATAAGCCTCCAAATGAAAAGCTTTAGATGAAATATAAAATAAATAATCTTGAAGAAGTAATACATTTTGTCATGCTAATCCTATTTTTGAAATTTATCAAACATTTTACTCTGTGAAAAATAACAAAAATCAAATGATAAAAATAGAAATGTATTTCTTCATCCTATAAAAATCCTGTGTGTAATGTTTTCTTTCCAGTTATATTTGGACCTCAATTAATTTCCCACACAACTAAATTTCTTTACTATTTATACTTATGTACAATATTCACTCCCACAAAATGTTCACATATTTACAAAATTGAGTCATAACACAAATACACTTAAGCTTGTTCTTACTATTGTTTCTATAGGCACCTTGAATTTACCCTATTCTGTAGATATTTGTTTTGATGATTAGAAATCCTTCTTAACTAAGGGAGATTTGCTATGACATATATTAAACAAATACGTGTGGATAGACTAATCATCTGATTGTGCCTTACCTGCTCTCAGTAAACAAATAAAATAATCAAAAAGAGGTTTTGATATAAAAAGTAAAGGTAAATGACAAAGAAAATCTCTGTTGTTATCCTGATAACAATTATTACCTGGTTACACTGACCAACAGAATCTATTAATAATGAAAATAAAAATTGTATTGTGACTAATGAAAAATATTTAGATTATGTTGAAAAATAAAGCAAATTAGTATTTATTGTAGATATGTCAAAATTTTGCCCTGATTCTTGGGATAGATTTTGATATAATTTTGCTGACAAATACATAAGATAAAATGCTAATTCCTGCATAGTAATTTAGACTTTTGTTATGTGAGCTTACAGAATGAAAAACAAATTAAGAGTTTTATATATATTCCTAAAGGTCACTTCTGATTCATATATATTCAAATATTTTCCTTTAGAAACATCTTTCCTTTCATTGTTTTTATTTACTTCTTTTTTCAGTCAACTGGTCTAAATTGGTTAGAGCTTCATTTGTGAAGAGTTTTGATTTAATTCAGGTCTTTCTCCAATTCTAATGTAATCTTTGACAAGATTTGCAAGTTTACTTTGGAATTACTTTATATTTTATTTCAATTTTACTGTCTCATGTTTAGAGTACTCAGTTATTCAGTTGAGAATTCCTGAAAAAATACTCAATTTGAGATCTGAGAAAGAAATCATTAGCGATAAGCACAGAGTAATGTTTGAGTGGACATTAAGTATTGACAATTATTAAGTTAATTGGCATGGTTTTCCAATTCTGCAACCATAGACTTAATAAAAACTCCATATAATTGATGACCTCAAAACTTTAAAAAGTCCACAAGTACATCAAACCTCCTATCTATAATGATGATAATTAAATAACTGCAGCAATGTATTTATATTCAAAGCAGTTGTCAGACAAGATTTATTTGGCCTGCCTTAACTGCCTTTCATCTGTAATTATGAGTTTAATTCATTTATAAAAGATGATTGCTCCCATTACTACTGCTATAGTTTCTTTCAAGTTCTTTCACTAGTTTTAAATTTTAGTTATTCAGGAAACCAATATGTTCATTTCAGTTTGCAAAAGAGCCAGTGATGATTAATATTCTGAAGCTTTTCAATAAAACATGCATAATTTTATAATTTCCCTTCATTCACAAAAATATCATTAGCTTGTGAAATATTTTATATTACAACATTGATTTAGGCCATGGAATAATTATTTTAAGATACATATAGATGAGCAATCTTAGAAAAAACTAGCCATCAGCAAAGAGAAAATGTTTTACTTTAACAGAATAAGAACAGGACTCAGAAACAAATAATTTATTCAAGCCATTTATGTGAAATATAGGCTCCAGGACTAATGATACCATCTTTGAAACTAACTTAAATCCAAAAAAAGACAACTAATCTGGGTCCTTTCTGAATTTCTTAATATATTTTCTTAAAAACATAAAAGTTCATTTTAATGTATTTGAGTGAAATATGATATCAAATGTAATGAGAAATTACAGCTCCTAGGCAATTTACAATAAAAATGAAATTAAACCAAACATCATTAATTAAATATAAAGGCTAGTTCCAGGTCACTACATGGGATGAATGCATGTAGAGATACTTCTTCCTCTAACCTTTTACCTATGAAATTGCTCTACTTATTTAGCTGGCCCATATGCTTAAAATTTATAGTTCCATTTTGTCTTGCTTTGGTAAGAAATCTCTCATTCAGAACTGTCTTCCATTAGTAATAAACGGTTGTTGATTTTGATGGTGCAGGCTCAGCCACCATGTTAAAACTAATGGACTTTGAATTCCTTTATTATTTGTTATTTATAATTCAAATATAAATGATACCTCTATTAATTCAAATTTAGTTTTTCTTTTTGCTTAGCCAGCCAATGTTTAAAATGCTATAGAGTAAGAATGGAGGTTTGTTTCAGTGGTAGAGAGCTTGCCTGGCATGCATAAGGTTCTGGATTTAATCTCCAACACCTGGCAGCAATAATAATAATAAGTGAGATTGTTTATGGTGGCAGGGAAAGTTATCCTGTGTCGGTTTTAGTTATAGTGACAATGAAATTCTGATCTTGAAGTTTTCTTTGCAAAAGAGAGCATCCTAAGCAATATTCCCCCAAATGTATGGAATTGAGTTATTCCTTTAGCAATTAAAAGGAGATTGCTACTTCCATTTCCTTCTCTGATTGCCTCATTGAGGCCACTTAGCTTCATTGTATTGTTTCTTTGTTGAAAGTATCATCTTGGCAGATGCCTAGAAAAGGAGGCTGCTGGGTGTTAGGTGTCTCCATTTCTCGTATTTAATGTTTCAGCTATGACTATGTGTGCTTTTCCTTTTTAAGACTAACTGATGTGAATTAGTTAAGATGGGATGAAACAAAAGCCTTGTTTGTCTTGTCTATTCTCCTTGCTACATTAACTATTTAAATGTTATTCATATTGGTTTCTTCTTTCTACTGAAACAGAGGAAAATATCTTACTATTGAGAATATCCATGAAACAACAAAATCATTAATAAAAACATTTTTGCTACCTAGACAAAACTTGATTTCAGAGTATTCTTTACTCTCAGTCCAAATGATTAAAATTGATACATAGAAAGAGACCTATTGGTCACTTCATTTTATGAGATAGGTTAGAGCCTTATATTTTCTCTGCACAGAGTAAATAAAGGATATCACAAAGTGACTTGTCAAGCTGGTGTGGTGGCACACAACTGTAATCCCAGAAGCTCAGGAGGCCGATGAAGGAGTATCATGAGTTAGTGAGGCCCTGAGGCCCTGAGCAACTTAGCAAGACTCTCTCTCTCTCTCTCTCTCTCTCTCTCTCTCTCTCTCTATATATATATATATATATATATATATATATCTGGGCTGGGGATGTGACTCAGTGGTTAAGCACACCTGAATCAATACGCAGTACCAAAAGGAAAGTGGGATGTCAATTATGTGTTTGGAATTAGGAACATATTTTTGTTTTTGTACAGAAATAGTTGCAATTGCAATCCCAGGATGGCTACAAAATCTTATTATGAAATCATTTAATAAGTAGCACTGTTGGAGAAATCCTTAGATATCTCTTAATGGCATCATTTCCATGGTAAAATATGTTTTAAATTTTAGTCCTAGTCTTCAGAAATAGATTTCTCTATAACTCTTTTCCTTTCTATTTGTGGCTATCTTGATCTCTCTGGAATTTCATTTTTAAGAGTCATACATTTGAAGGTAAGGGATCTGTTTGTTCCCTGAGTGCCATCTCTTCAAATGCTCTTTCCCTCTTAGAGTCTATAAATTTTGTTTCTTCACAGTTGAAATTATACATTATTAGGCTTTTTCCCCCATAGTGGAATTATGACAGATATAAATAAAATTTGAGGTACACATAGGTTAGTTAAGATAAATTTAAAGCATGCATATAGTTTCAGGTATTTAAGATCTACTCAACTTTTTATTGTTTTTTTTTTTTTTAAAGAGAGAGAATTTTTTTTTTAATATTTATTTTTTAGTTTTCAGCGGACACAACATCTTTGTTTGTATGTGGTGCTGAGGATCGAACCCGGGCAGCACACATGCCAGGCGAGCGCGCTACTGCTTGAGCCACATCCCCAGCCCTCAACTTTTTATTGTTAATAGGATATTGGTAATTTTAAGCCAGTCACATAATATTGAGCTTAACAATTACTTTGAGCACACTCACCAGTGTATACAGGTCCAATTATGTGAGTTTAAAAGGCCACCAAAAATTGAGAGATGCCATGGGGACCTATGTGGTGACAACCAGAAGTTGAGGAATGAAGCAAAGCTTCATAGCAGGAAGTTGTGAGTAAGCAAAATTCACACCTAAGCCTGCAGGGGCCGCCTAGGAGATGCCTTTTCCTGAAACAGCAGCCTAATATTGATGAGCCTGAAAACTGCTCCTCTGCTTGTTTTTGGAGTAACAGTCTTTCAACAGCAACTTTGGGTATAAGATTAAGGAGGATAGACAGACTAGATCTCAAGTAGAAGGTTCCTGCTTAGCAAAGGTGAAATTTTATTACCAATTTGCAAAAAGATGAAGTCATTTCCAAATCTGCTTTCCCTGGGATTCTGCTAGTCATGCAGACTCCTGCTTCTCTTTGTAACTTGATCCTCACCCTGAAACATTATGAGAGACTTGTCTATCCTTGCTGCTTCAAAGGAAGTGGACAATGCTGAGCATTCTAGAGCTCCTTCCTCGAATGTCTCCGTGAACTACCTCATGATGATTTCTCCTCTCTTCAGGAAATCTAACCTCTCTTTCCATGGTTCTTCCCCTTCTGCTTGTAAAAATTGTAAAGAATTCCTTCATCAAACAGCAACAAAAACACCAAACCAAACCATTCAAAGGTCTTACTCATTCATCAAGTTATAAATTAATTTATTTAAGAATTAAGAAGTACCAGGTGCAGTGGCGTATGCCTATAATCCCAGTGGCTTGGGAGGCTGAGACAGGAGGATCGCAAGTTCAAAGCCAGCCAGGCACTAAGCAACTCAGTGAGACCCTATCTCTAAATTTAAAAAATACAAAATAGGGCCGGGGATGTGCCTCAGTTGTCAAGTGCCTCTGAGTTTAATCCTTGGTAATAATAATAATGATAATAATAATAATAATAATAATAATAATAATAATGGAATGCCTATTCAAATATCACCTCTAAGTTTGGCCCACATTTTAGAATCATTCTAGATTTTGTTTCTTGGGTTAAAACTTGAGCTCTCTGATCTAAAACTGTTTCATCTTAGTTTCTTTATAACATTGATACTGGTCTTGGATGATCTCCAAGAAGGGGTCCTTGTTCCCTGGTGTTAAAAATTAAACACCCAGGAAATGACAAGACCAGCATACAAAAATACAAAACAAGTTTTATTTAGAAAGGGACAGAGAGAAACTTCTCTGAAGAGAAGGGGCCTCAGAGCTGGGTGTCCATGCGAGGGGTGCATCTTGCTCTCTTATGGACCCAAGAACCCCTCTTTTTAATTATAATCTTCTCTTCTTCTTGGTATATGTGACCAAGGGCAGGGACACAGGTTGATTGTTAGCAACCCAGAGTGCCCAGAAGCATGATCACAGAGGTGAACAGCCCACTGTTCTCTCTTTGATAACCAGCAGTCATCCCCTCTCAATCCCCATCATTGATTACCTATACTGACTGCATGACCTTCACCCCTGCCTCCATTTGCTGAGGAATGTGATATATCCTGTCCACTTAGGCCAGGCAGGTTTGTAGGCAAATTTTTTTTTTTTTTTGGCAAAGAAATCATGTGGGGAGTCAGCATAGTAGGCCCAATTTATAGAAGTATTCTCTTAACCCGTGTTCCCACCATTCTCATCTATCTGTCCTCTAAAATTCTCCCCTCAGATTTTGGACTCCTATTTTTTTTTTTTTTTTTGTATTTGTTGACTTGTTCTGGCTACTTCCTGCTGAAAGGAGATGACATCTAGGGGAAAAGGGCCTGAAGTACTTGTTCTCCATCAGGTGGGGCATGGAGAGTTAAGGGTATTTAGCATCAGGGCAGTCCAATGGTTCATGTGGCAGTTGTTGGGTGACTGGATGAGTTGTACACAGGGCAGGGATCATATTAATACGACAATAAATAAGATGTCAAAGCATAATACTATTAATTTTTGCAAATAATTAGCATAAAAGCAATCAGTATTATTAGCTGGTCTCTGAAAACCATGAAGATGGTAACACATTAAAGAACTAGGTGGGATCCACATATTGCTTATTTTTGAGTGGAAGCCAGTTAACACTTCAGAAACATTTCCAGAGTTGTTAGACGTATACAGCATTTAGTTTTCATAATGTCACTGATGTCTTCATGAATTGTAGTTATTATCATCTAATACCATCTGATTTTTGTAAAGTACCTTTTTATTGGCAGTAGTGTTTAGTAGAGATCCCTTTATCTCTGTCACTTGGGGCTTTCTTGGTAAAGTTAATAAGAATTTTTATGTGCCACATTACATCTTTTAGAGCAATATGTGGGATAAATATTGGGGCTAGATAATCATACAAACACAGATCAAGCTTGCCTATGTCGGAGGTTAGGAAGATTTGCAGATCTCAAATTGATTCAAAGAGCTTCTTGACTCTGACAGTCTCTTTTGATAGTTATAAGGCACTCCTAAGAACACTTCCTTCATAGCCTCCAGCTTTACTCACTTTTGGTGGGTCTGACACAAGTGCACATCTTAAGTTAGATTAAAAGAACTATTGTCTTTTCTTTCAAATGTCCAAGTATGATTATACCTTGTTTTTAATGCTCCTGCCATGTGTTCAATACCAAGCTAGCCAAGTTGACCTTATTCCTATGTACTATTAAAACTCAGTTGAGATTCCTCAGGGGTGCACTCTTGGGAACATGTGAGAAACCTCTTACCTTCTCTAGCGCCATCTGCCAGGATAGGTCAGTGTCTTGCTAACCTTGTGAGACTTCCCTTGTATGCATAAGGAATATTTTTCTCACCAATGACCATCTTCCTTGCAACATGTGCATTGGTGGGCTTTCTATTCTCTAGGGTTCCTTTCAGCCTCCTGATTGGGAAGTCTTATGACCCAGAGTTGCAAAGCCCACATAGAAGACCCTGTATTCTGTGGGTTTGAGCTGACCCCAAAGGTTAAGAGTCCAATACTGACTATTTTCATTTTTGGCCCTTTTATTTTCTTAATTTTAGTCCCAAAGTTTTTGTTTCAAACATCTAACAGTTCAGTTTCACTAGTCTTGAAGTAGGAATACTGGGTTTTAACTTTAATGTCTATTATTTTATAGTTGGTTACCCCTTCCATTAATTTGAGGTCATTATTCGTACTGGAAGTCAGCCTTGTATCCTGTCTATTCTATAGGTGATGACTTATTATTTCAAATTAACTCAGATTGTTATATTAGAAGTTGAGCTTCTGCAAAGCACTCAGACAAGTTATAAAATTTTACAAGGAAAATACAAAAATGAAATTAACAAGAGCAAAACATTTAGTTTTTATAATAGCTATAAATCAAGAAATAATATGTTTAATTCCAAACATTTAGTTATATACTATGTCCCCTGTTTATTTTGAGATCACAGTGATCCTTATAACACTTTTGAACTTTACTGTAAATGAACTCAATTCTAGCCTACTTTGGAGTCATCCTAACATGGAATAAGGTGACAGGCAGAGTCTTAACTTGGGAGAGGTGGCCTCTTGACAAAACTTAAGTAAAGTGTTTTATTTTTGAAGCTGATCTTTGCCTCTCTTAAATATAATCTTACAAAGTTCTCATATATTGTTTCCCGAGTCTATATGAATATCAGTTAACTCAATCCAACATTATATCTGAAATATGAATGAAACAAGCTAGGAATGCTCTAACTTCTTTTTTGTGGAAAGATGACAAAATATTTTCATGTTTCACATTGTCAACCTTTAAATAAGTTGGGTCTCAATATGAATTAAACAAGCTAGGAATGATTTTAACTCCCTTTTTGGAAAGATGGAAAAGTATTTTCATGTTTCACATTCTCAATCTTTAAATAAATTAGGTCTCTTTATTACCTTCCAAAAATACATTTAGGTTTCCATTTCAGTGCAAAGAGTAATACGAATGTTATAGAACTTATTGACTACAAGTTATTTATCCAATTACAAAATATTAAATGACATAAAAAATTCTCAAGTAAAATTTTTATTTCTATATAAGTCTGAAAGAGACTACTGCTATAGCAAACTTTAGTTTGGAGAACACCAGTTTGGCAAAATGCTCTCCTAAACTTTCTATTTTAAAGACTTGTATACTTGGAGGATATGAATACATATAATATACAAAGCACTCAGTTTTTTTGTTTAATCAGAGTGGAACAAACCCTAATTCCTTTAAGACCAGTTTCCTTAAATAATAAACCTAACAGACACAATTAATTACCTTTATAGATAAGAGCAAATTAATATTTTAAGAGACTCTTATTACTTTAACACATAGAGAATTAAATTTTGTTTTATACACTAATATTTAATCTTAAGAAAAAACTGAAATAATTTTCAACTGAGTGTGTTAATTATAGCCAACTTAATTACACACAAACTTTTTTGAGATTTACCCTCCACAAACTTTGTGTAACTGAGATACTCTAAAACTTGTTTACCATACAAAAGATAATCTCATCTGTAATCATTTATTTTCCTTCTAATTTCTATATTAAAATATATTTCCATCCCTCCTTAGAACTTTCTTGTATTTCTTTCCTAGTTTTTGACCCTTTTTAAAATTTACATTTTGAAAAATCCTAATTGATTTTCTGAATTTAGACATATTACTCCATTTTAATAATATAAGCTACTTTGTTTTTTATACTACTTAAATTGAAACAACTGAAGCCTTTTATCATTTTTGCCTGTAGAATTACACTTGATAGAATTTTAACTCAGTAATTTTGCTTTTAGTGAACACTCAGAAACAAAGCAATCTTAAGCTCTTATTTTCATTTACCCATTTATAAAAAAAAATTAATGCTTAGATGTAGATTACCTTATGGAATTCAAGAAGTCAAGAATACTTGATTTTATAGCAGTTGGTGCTTTATCGTTTTACCTTTATAAATTGATCAGATATCTTCTCTAATAAACACATTTATGAAGATTAATCCCATTTATGTTGAATCCAATTTACCCATTTTAACTGTAAAAATTAAGATATCAGACAAGTGTAGTTAACAGGATAAACCATCTTTTCCCTGTTGAAGAAAAATCCTAGAAGCAATGGATATTGCACTCTATATATTTTATAGAAACTAACACTCTATCAATTGCCTGACCACCTAGAAAAACTTGTGGGTTAGTCATTTTAAAGACATCTTTACTCTTATGTGTTTACCGAATTTAATTGAACTTTTTTTAAAAAAAGGTTTAAGTCACATAAAATATATTTGAATCCTTTTTTAAAATTTAAAATTTAATTTATGAGCATTCATTTATATATATATATATATATATATATATATATGCCAATTTTGGTATCATGTAAATGATATATAGACAAAGACACACATATATACACATATATAATACTCAGGTGTATATAAATATACATAAAAACCAACAGGAATCAGGATTTTTTTAGTTTTCCCTTGAATAACTGATCTCTGAATAATGACAGCAGAAAAAAAATTAGAGTGCAAAAACTTCTATAGTTAGATAAAAGGACGACTGATCATAACCAAACATTAATTTAGGCACATGGGATTCAAAATGTGAATTTACCACAAAATCATGAGGTCAAGAAATACAGATTTTTTTTAAATATAGGAGTTCTAAATTTTTTTAAAAAAAAGGTCATAAGTTAAGGAGCACAGGAAATATCTTTATTACACCAGAGTATATTTTTAGGACTGAATAGAGTTAGTCCAGATATTTAAAGAATGTGGCAGCTCTGAAATTTTCAGGTAAAAGTTCGCAAGATAAAGATGATGACTTGTACATATGAGAGTATTTCATTTTTCCTCCCTTAACTTATTGAGAGAGCAGAATCAAATAGTACAAAAGCAGATAAGATAGCCATTTAGGTCCCACACAACTTGAACTTTAAAGTGACACTTTTTTCCTCTGGTTACAAACGAATTTTGGAAAATTGCCTATGTAGCTTACATCCCAGATGGAATCTTTGGAGAGATAGATATCTGGCAGAAAGCCAAGGATTAAGGATAAGTACTCTTCTGAGCTTAAGAGGCAAAATCTTATACATAGAGTACTTTTGAGCAGTTTTTTCTTATCCCTTTTGTAAAACCAGTCTCTTAAGGTATGGTGTTATAGTTTAAATTTCCCTTTGGAAACCATTTTTCCATTCCCTAAATTGGTAATCAGGCCACGTTTGGATGCAGAAAAGTATAAGTATAATCTCAACTGTGATTAGGTCATCCCCCATTATAACTTTTGAGGATAAGGATCTCCTCTGAACTACCTCCACAACAAAAAGTGAACATAAAGGAACAGTACACGGGTGCCTACATGGAGGAAACTGTCTCTTTGGCAAGGGATGTCTCCCCATTCCTGGAGCCTCTAGCCATCTGCAGTTTCTGCTTGTCCTTCCATGACTTCTGGATTTATCTGCTGCCTTTCCAGCATAGTCATAACTTCTCTCTTCTTTCATGGATGGCCATGAAAAAGGTGCAAATTTAGGATTATCCACCCTAACCCTGTGACTTGTTGTCCTGGGGGACCTTGAAACCCTTCAGTGCCTTTCTTGTAATAAATCCTGGTTTGTTTGTGCTAAGCCTACCATTAGTTAATAAACTTTTTTGGGGGGTGGAAAGCTGGGTCTCACTCAGAATGGAGGCTGATAGCTGAATCTAATTTACATTTTTGGCACAATTTGTTTGGTTTCCCTTAGGTTTGCACATAGATGAGGAAGGAAAATAGTCCAAATTTCCCTTTTACAAAACAGGCTTAGGTGAAGAATGGTATTAAAATTGACATTTCCCTCTGATGGCCATGATTCTTCTATTGGAGAGTTTGTATTGAGGCCATGCTTGACAACAGAAGAGAATGAGATGCTTTTTCTTGAGTATTTGTGGAACAACCAGGCCTCAGTTTTTCAGTATGCAGGTTAGTGGTGAACCTGGCATAATGGTTGAAATCAAAGCTCTGAAATGAATATGAGTAAACAGAACTCAGGCACCTGTGCAAGAGAAACTACCCACTTTTCTAGGAATCTCTCTCCAATGAGCTTCTGACAGTTAGCAAACCCACCTCCCATTCCTATTAGTGCCAGAATTATTGCTGCATTATCAGTGAAGATGTAAAT
The DNA here is from genome assembly GCF_045843805.1 of Urocitellus parryii. NCBI lineage: Eukaryota > Metazoa > Chordata > Mammalia > Rodentia > Sciuridae > Urocitellus > Urocitellus parryii. The sequence goes on from NC_135531.1 coordinate 114,033,934, forward strand.
GTCTTTATTGACACATGCCAAAGACCCAGGGAATCCTGAATCAGTGAATCTTACTGGATTTTCCCTGGCCACTATCAAATTTCCAAATGTGTTCCCTCCAAAAGCCTATGGTATTCCTCTGCTTCATGTGTCAATGTAATCAGTGAGTCTAGCTGGTAAGAATTCTGCTTCTATTAAATAAGGTTTGAGAAGTTTGTGAAAGGCCAGAGCCATTAGCGGGAAAGGCTGTAATAAAGAGCTTATGTTTGCTGTGGGCCAAAGAAATCTCCAGAGAGCAAGAAAGACATCTAATAGTTGTTGAATGCTTAAAATCCTTTTCCCAGAAGAATCCAAGGAAGAGGTCAATTGAAATATTTAGTCCTTTCTATATGAACCATTCCATGTAAAATATCCCTCAATGACTAGAATCTGATTGGTGAGGAAAGGCAGGGTGAGTATGGCAGGTATGTGTGTTCCTGAGGCATTTTCTCAGCACTGCCTAATCAATTGGTCACCAAAGGATAACCAGAGGGCTGTTAGGAGAGGTAGTCAGAGGAGAACTCTTTGAGATTCACTGAGGAGTGTGACCCTTGCAAGGATCTGGTAGCTGTTTCCCTCCTTTGCTCTACTCCTTGTATCCAAAGGAAGAATAGAATCAGAGGCCACTGTCTACTAGTGCCAGACATGCTCCAAGCCAGAATAGAAGAGTAAGAAACAACTTTTGTAGAGGCCAATATGCCGGACCCTCGGGACAGATGATTAGGAACCACAAAAACTTGTGAAGCATTTCACCAGATTGGCAGCCATGTTTAATTGCAATTAATTGGCTGACAGATGCCCAAAATTGTCCTCTAGACGGGAAGAGAAAGGAAACACACTTCAGAAAAATGTAAGGTGGGGAAGATCTTACCTTAGTGATGATCCTGGGAGAACCCCCAGCTGTTACTGGTCTTTGAGATCAGGAAGGGTCCTTATTCCCTGGTGTTGAACATTAAACACCCCAGAAATGCCAAGACCAGCATACAAAGCAAGTTATCTAAGAAAGGGACAGAGAGACTTCTTAGAGATTTCCATGGGAGGGGTGCATCTTGCTCTTTTATACACCCCAGAACCCTTTCTTTTTTGAGAGAGAGAGAGAGAGAATTTTTTAATATTTATTTTTTAGTTTTTGGTGGACATAATATCTTTATTTTGTTTTATGTGGTGCTGAGGATCGAACCCAGCACCCCACGCATGCCAGGCGAGCGTGCTACCGTTTAAGCCACATCCCCAAGCCGAACCCCTCTTTTTAATTATCATCTATTTATTCCCTGTATATGTCACCAAGGGCAGGGATATGAGGTTAACTAATAGCAACCCAGAGTGCCCAGAAGCCTGATCACAGAGGTAAACCACCCATCATTCTCTCTTTGGTAACCAGTAGTCATCTTCTCTTGACTCCCATAATTTATAACCTACACCAACTGACTGACCTTCACCCCACCTCAGTTTTCTTGATAATGTGATATATCCTGTACATTTATGCCAGGCAGGGCTATGAGCAAATTATTTTTTTGGTAAAGAAATCATGTGGAGGATCAGCACAGTAGGCTCAATTTATAGATTCATTCTCTTAATCTGTGATGCCAGGATTCTCATTTATCTGTCCCCTAATACCACTATGGAATTTAGCTTTGATTCTTCCATATTAATTCATGATTTTCTCTTTAGATGCTCTATATCATTTGAACAAATTCTTCTAAACATATATTTGTTTTGCAGAGTGGACACTATTGAATATGCATTTGCTTTTTTCAAAGTCTCCTTTAAAATTTTTGCTATTTTTTGTTTTGTTTCCCCTCAAATTCTTCTTCTTTTTTTTCCTGTTCTTTCTTCTGTTTTTCTGTTCTTTCTAAATGTCAACATTCAAGACACTGCCTTTGATCTTTGCTCAATTTGCTCTATTCTCATCATCATTTTAATCCTACTTTCTATAACTCCAAAATTTACATCTTCAGATGTGATCTCTGCTCTTTGTTTCAGTTTCATATTTCCAGTTGTTTTTCATAACTACGCTGTGGGCATTTTATATCTATATATTTTTTAAGTTTGTTCCAATTAATTAGGCATGACAGTAGAATGCCTTTTGACACATCATACGTAAATAGGTAAATAGGGTATAACTTCTCATTTGTCTGGTTGTACATGATATCGAGTCACACAGGTTCTGTAATCATATATGCACATAGGGTTATAATGTCTGATTCATTCTACTATCCCTCCTACCCCCATGCTTCCTCCCCTCCCTTCACTCCTCTCTGTCTAGTCCAAATTACCTCAATTCTTCTCTCCTCTTTATTGTGAATTAGCATCCACATATCAGAGAAAATATTCAGCCTTTGGATTTTGGGGATTAACTTACTGAGCTTAGCATGATATTCTCCAACTTCATCCATTTACCTGAAATGCCATCATTTTATTCTGTTTTAATGCTGAGTAATATTCCATTTTTGTGTATATACCACAGTTTCTTTATCCATCTGTTGAGGGGCACCTAGGTTGGTTCCATGATTTAGCTATTGTGAATTGAGCTTTTTTTCCAAAGTCATTGATTTTTTCATAAATATTGATGTGGCTACATCACTGTAGTATACTGATTTTAAGTCCTGTGGATATAAACCTAGGAGTGGGATGCATATTTAGCCACTAATCTTAAGGACTTATATATCTGTAAGTCTTAGCAGATGCTGGACACACATGAGGTCATGCTAAGGGTCATAATTTAAATTTCAGAGGCTCAGACCTCTCATGTGCATCACCCAGGACACCAAATTCTTCCTAGTTGTTTCAGGGTTTACCTAGGAATCTTCCATGTACTCAGAAGCCATTCTATCTTGTTCTGCTATGGTCCTTTCATAGATGTTCAATGTACAAACACACTTGAACGAAGCTGCCACTGTTATAGATACCCTTGTTGGTAACACTAATTCCCTTCTAGGTGCTGTCTTTCTTTTCTACCCAATTCGCCCACCCTCTATTCTCTTACCCTGTTTTAGTTTTATTCATAACTGTTATTGCTACCAGACATTATACATGTATGCAAATGCCACAGGGAAACCCATTCATTTGTATAATTAGTATGTGTTAATAGTTTTGTAATAAAAAAGAAATATTCTGCAAAGGATTCAAGTACATATTTTTTGCAGATCTGCTCCCACCCCAGACAAATTCTGTTATTGTCACTTGAATTTTTTTTCAGAAATGAGAAATCTTTACCACTTGCAAATAGTGGTGTTGAAAGCTCTGAAGTTGCGTGGCTTTGTTGTTTCTTAACTTACAACATTTATTTTTCCCACTTGAAAGATAGAAAACAATCATTGTTTTTTTTTTTTTTGCTATAATTACGGCTTAACACAGGATTTAAAATTAATCACCAAGATATTACTGTAGCTACCCTTTATATTCTCAATTTGAAAATCATGAATAAGAAATATGTCTCCCAGAGAATTTTAGGAGACATCATGAATTTATTGTTTCAAATTTGACTTTCATCTAAGAAAATTAAGTGAATGAAGACATTTAAAAAGTCATATTGGAATAAAATTTAAATTATACATATACTTACATATTATAGACTTCCAGTTACTTTTAGCAAAACTATCATAAAATTTTATTTTATTTTTTCAGGTTAGCCTCAGAATCTTGATAATTCAGAAGTTGCTACTTGTAAGAAGCAAGCATCTGCAGAGCAATACCAGTGACATTTGGTGTAGTAATAGCAATGAGAAGTGAGGAATTTTTGTCAGAGAATGTAATTTTGAGCGGGCTTTATAAGAGGGTACTTGGCTAACTTTTTACATTCCATGGATTAATGTTGGCGTATAAAACAAGAAATATTTCAGATCTAAAATTTTGATATTCAAGTCTCTCTTCCATCTTTGACTTTATACAAATTGTGCCAACACATTGGAAGGAGTGTTTGAAAAAGTCTTTATAGAGAACCTCTAGCAAATTCAAAGAGAAGGAATGTAAAAAATTCCTAAAGGATGTCTTTGCTGGGAGGGGAGACAGGGTCAGAATGAATTCATGACAGGGCTGAGTTTCTTACTAATCTGGGCATCATGTATAGAAAATTTTGTTGGTTTTATGCTACCAGGTTAAAAGTTTAAAGTGCTGTTCTCTTTTTTTATAATTAGTTTCTAATTAAGTCCCTGCAGAAAATTTGGCACTCAGTGTTCATGTAAGCATTTAATTCTTTTTTTGGTGCAAAGTTTCTGATTGAAGTGCAAAGACCTGAAGTTTACTATTGCTAATATTGCTTTTTAGAAATCTCTTTATTATGTTATCAGATTCAAAATAAATATTTTTAAAATGCTCCCAGCCATTTATTATTCTAAGTTTTGGCTAGGAACATAATGGCAATTTACCTAAAGAAACTTAATAATATAAAAAAAAACTAAAGTATAGTTTTAGAAAGCCAGACTAAGGATTATTCTGAGAGCAGCATTTAGTTGGCCATTTAAGGTTTAATTATAAAGATCAGAAAAGTACACCAGGAAAACTAGCATTCTGTGACTTGGACTCATTGACATAAACTTATCATTAAAAATTCTTGAAAATTGAAATAGAATATGGTTCCCAAAGTCATATATATATATTAGTGTTGGCCAATTGACACTTAAAAAAGAATTTCCTCAGTCTGATGCAAACAGAAGCGCTTATATGAGATTCTCAGGTAATGTAACCTCATGCTCTAGCCACAGCTTGGTAGTGTGCTAAGTTTAATTTGTCTTTGAGATCCTGGAGAAACAAATGAATGGAAATATTTATAAATAAAATTTGTTATTAAATTATTTTTTTAAAACAGTGAAGAAACAATGATTTAAAAGTTGTGATCATCCGGTAACTTAATTTAGCCATAATGGCATATTACAAGCTTTTGGTTATTTTGTTTCTCTTCTCACTAGCTTATTATTTCCTGATTATGAAGTTATTTCATTCTCATTTGTAGTGAGTTGAGGAAATACGTAAAAATACTAAACAGAAATTTCGTATCATTCAGTCTTCTTACCAAAGAAATAATTGCTAATATTGTGACATATTTTCTTAACTTTTTGCAATAGAATTATCTAAGGGAATGAAGATTTTCATTCTAGCACTGCTCATTGTATGTTGAGCTGCTGGACAATAAAAAAAGTAATTACTACTATTTTAAATATAATGTGTAGGGCTGGGGTTGTGGCTCAGTGGTAGAGCACTTGCCTAGCACGTGTGAGACCCTGAGTTCGATTGTCAGCGCCACATATAAATAAAAATAAAGGTCTATTGACAAGTAAAACAAAATGTAAAATATACATAAATATATATATATATATATATATATATATATATATATATACATATATATATATAAATATATATATATATTTCGATCTACCTTGTCCCCAGGTCATGTTTCTTATTCTTTAAAAATTTTAACCTCTGGTACACTTTCCCTTTTTTTTTTCTAGTACCCACCTTGTAATGTCAGATAATGGAGGCAACCAAAGGAGGCAGATTTAAAAAGGCCACTGAAGGAGGTTTTGAGACTCAATCCAGGGAGGAACTCCATCAGACCCACAGAGTGGACAGGAGGAGGGTCTGAGGAGAAACCACATGGGAGCTTGACCAGACTGGAATTTTGGGGGGCTTAAGGCAGGAAGGGGAGGGTTTGGGACAGGAAAAAAAGTGGTTTTAGAGTCCCTTGTCCCATTGGAGTTGGTCGGTTAGGGGAACTAGCTGAGATCCAGGATTGGTCAGGAGACCCTGCTGATTGACAGACTTTTCCATGGGTGGGCACTTGGTCTTTAGCCTGCATGGGCTGCTTAGTGCTTTCTTCCCAAGTCACCACCACTGACCTGACACACCACACTAGTCCTGATGACTAAAATACTGAACATTTGATATTTTCAAAATCTAGGCTCTCAGTTCTGTGACCTTCTTGTTTACACTGACCTTTTTCTGTATGCTCTGTCTGCCACTCTGTCCTATGCTCTCTTTAGCTTGTCAAAGCCACTCACCACACCACTAACTACTGCTTCCTGCCTTTTTAATTCACATCATCCATTTCCTGTTCAAATGACCTTTGGACCATCAACACCTTCATATCAAGAGCTTTTTTCTTTTCTTTTCTTTTCCTTTTTTTTTTTTTTTTTTGTTACCAGGGATTCAACTCAGGGGCACTCCACTAATGATCCACATCCCCAGTCCTATTTTGTATTTTACCTAGAGACAGGATCTCACTAAGTTGCTTAGTATCTTGCCTTTGCTGAGGCTGGCTTTGATCCTCCTGCCTTAGCCTCCTCCCAAGCCACTGGGATTAGAGGCATGTGTCACTGGGCTCTGCTATCAAGAGCTTTTTATCTCTCTGTCCCTCTTTCTCCCAAATTTTGATTTCTTAAATTTTGTGATCTTCATTTTAATCCGTTCTTTGCATACATCCTCAATTCCCTTGCCCTTCTACTGTTTGATCATATTCAGTAAAATCACAATTACATTTAAATCAAACAATTTCACAAATCTTAGAGTTGTGGTAAAAGAAAAGTACCTAACTGGACTTAACTGAGCTCATGTTCTATTCATGGTCACTAGACTCACATTGGCCTTTAATGTGACCAAGATTATTGTAGTTCTTCACTAAACTTTATAAAGCTGTTTTCACACAAAGATCAAGGCACATTAGGAATGACATATATCTTAGACATCCAAAAAGGAGATTTCAGACATCTCCAAAAGGAGATTTCTGAGACTAAGAAGTATTTCAGACTAGAAATAGAAAGAAACAGCTTGAGAAAGGAAGTTATTTATTTTAGTTACACCTGGAAGATATAGTTTGGTGATCAACATGTTGTGATACACCTACACCTATTATGTCTACGGAGAACTCTAGTAATTTAGAATTGAAGTAAGATACAGACAAACTGGAAAGAGTAACATAAAATCAAAGTCAAGGACAGGGTTGAACAACATAAATAATCATTGCCTGAAAGGGAAAAGGCAAATTTTAGTTAAATCCTCATGAATGCATGCAAGAGTAATTTAAAGAGATTTAAAGGCATACTTGGAACAAAACAACACATTTAAACCATTTGCTTATGAAAACTGTAGTATGTAACAGTGACACAGGGAAAGAAAAATGGTCTAATTCTGACATTGTCTTTCTTATTAAGAATAGTGATGTTAAGTTTAAAAAGTGTAAAACAACCATGATTAAAAGGAATATGGAGTCTAAAATACACAATAGAAGGTTCAATTTTAATTTGGGTGGGGAAGAAGGGCCATGTTCTACTGAGAAGAAATTTAACTATAATGATTGGGAGGAAAATTTTTTGCCTAAGTTGAAAATTTGTACTATGGAGAGACCTAGAAGAGAAAGACTAACAAAGAGGGATTAATGTCATTTTGAGTTTTCTTTATCTTGTCTTCTTTCTAGGACTTCCTAGAAGAGAGAGAGAGAGAGAGAGAGAGAGAGAGAATTTTTAACATTTATTTATTTTTTTTAGTTTTCAGCAGACACAACATCTTTGTTTTTTGTATGTGGTGCTGAGGATTGAACTTGGGCCACACGCATGCCACTACTGAGCGCACTACCGCCTGAGCCACATCCCCAGCCCCAGACTTCAACTCTTAAGTGAATAACATCTCACATTATTCAAGGATGCCTTGGTATGGATAACCCTCCTGGCAACAAATTTTATTTTTTTTTAAAGAAAGTATACTTTCCATCTTGGCATTTCACATACCAAATAATTTGAGCAATGGTTTCCATATTTGCTTCAAATCAATGTTGTTTCATGGGACTGTGAGATATCCCTCCTCTATGTACCAGAACCTTGAAACAAAGGTGGAGGAGCACTCCAGAGTGACATTTTGTGACAGGGATGAGTTTCCCAGTGATGAACAAATACAAGGACTCCCTGGAGGACCACAAACATCTTTTCCAGACCATATAAACTTGAGGATTCTTGGATTTTCCAGGGAAAGATTTAGAAAGGGAGGGCCAAAGATGTAAATAATGTTCCTACCTCTCTGGAATGTGAACTCTGGAGGTGGTGATAATTTGAGTTGTAAGAAAAGATGTGCATTGGCTTGCTCCTGAAATTGAAAAGGAATTAATAGCATTAACACTTGTAATTGTTGATTGTATCTTTTTTCCTCTTCCAAAGTTTTATAAATGATGAATATTGCTCCAAATTCCAAGTTTTCTATGCAGAAAAAAAATTAAAGTCATCTATCTTTATTTAGAATGTATGTGTTATTTCCATATGATTTCAGATTTTGTAATGTGGCACTAGAAAATTTTATGTGAGGTAAATGAAGGAAGGGTTCAGAACTTCCCAATTAACCATGTGAATGGCTCAAGTTGTGTATTTTGGAGTGGCAGTTTATTTTGCTAAGATTTTGAACACTCAAAAGTTGGAAACTCAGGTATTTTTTAATTCATCCTTTAGGTCACCTCATACTTTTGTTGTTCAAGAAAATGTTCAAAATGGACAAGACTCTGATTATCTGCATATCTATAGTAATTATTTTAAAAGAAAGATACACGGTCAGAATGTGGTTTGGTTCAATGATCTAAAATACTCGGAATATATTTGTTGTTCTGAGATGGTGTATTTTATGGTTTGGATGTGATGTGTCCCCCAGATCTCACGTGAGCAATGATGCAAGAAGGCTTAGAGGTGAAATGATTGGGTTATGGGAGCCTTAACTCAATCAATGAATTAATCCCCTGGTGGAACTGAGTGGTAACTGTAGGCAGATAGGGTGTGGCCTTTGGGGTTTATATTTGTGCCTGTTGAGCAGAGTCCTCTCTGACCTTCTTGGTGTGATGTTTTGAGTCACTTCCCTCCACCACATTCTTCTGCCAGGATATTCTGCCTTACTAGGCACCCTGAGGAATGGATCCTGCTGTCTATGGACTGAGACTTCTAAAACTGTCAGCCCCCAAATAAACTTTTTCCAACTTAAAATTGTTCTTGTCAGATCTTTTAGTCACAGCAGTGAAAAAGCTGACTAAAAGAGTATACAAAATTAAAGTCAGTTTTTTTCTTTTTTTTTATATGTGTCAATGAAGGCCACTAGTCATTATCATTAGGTTAAATCCATTTATGAAATTAGATCTCTTTGTGATGCTTTTGTGTGCTCTTCTAGGGCACACATTTTATTTTATTATTTTTTAAAAATATTTTTTAGTTGTAGTTGGACATAATACCTTTATTTTATTTATTTTTATGGGGTGCTGAGGATCAAATCCAGGGCCTCGTACATGCTAGTCGAGCACTATACTGCTGAGCCATAACCTCAGCCCACAAGGGCAACATTTTAAAGGATAAAATAGATTATAAACATGTAGGAGAATTTGTTGGATAGTAAGTTGAAGAATTCAAAGGAATAAATTAAAGTTTTAACTAAAAAGGCTACAATGGTTTAGTTAATAAAATTTAGTAAGCACTCTGAGTAGGATTAATTATTATAGTTTTGCTTCATCTTCTAAATCAAGGGGTAGGCTAAAAAAGACTTTTAAGAATCATCCTTTGCAAATAATTTTCTCTTTACTTAGAAAGTGGCAGAAGCCCTGGAGGTTGTTCAGATAGCAATATATTTATTGGCTTAAAAAGGATACAAACTTATATTGGCATCTGGTCAAAAGAAATAATTTTAAAAATTTTATTATTTAAATGTAATTAAGCTTATGGAAGAAGTAATAATGAATCAAGAGTAATTAATCAATGAGGACTGCACTGTAGCTTTTTTAGTTATTAATTATTCTGGAACTGATATTTCCAAAAATTAAGCTATGCAACAGACATTTAGAGAAACAAAATAATGGTACTTCCAGTGATTATCTCTTTGTCAGATGCCTAAGAAGAAGAATGTGATTGGTCAATTTCTCACTATCATCTGCAGAGCATGCCTATTGACCCTTCTGCTGCAAGAACCTGTGGTCTTCCTGTTCATTGCGAACCCAGACTCTTTTTTGCCCTTTGGTTGCGCATCAGCTTCTGATCCAATCATCTGTGTAGCCAATGTATCATGGTTTGTATGGCTTATATGTCACAGCAACAATAGACTTAAGAGGACAGAGTCTTTGAGCTCCTGTTTCACTGGTGGGGGCTTTATAAGTGGCAGACCCTTAGACTTTAATAGACTCAAAACCAGTAGAGACAGAAGGAGGAGTAATAGTGAGGTAGGGAAAAGTTGAAGAAGGCAGTGTAGGTGAGAATGAGAATGATAATAGGTAAAAAGGCAAGGACTGTTTATCAAAGGGAGAACAAAGGGCTGTTAACAGTTAACCTTCACACTTGTGCTTCTAGGCACATGTATGGGGAAGAAAGTGAAAACAATGATTAATGAAAGAAAGAAGTTCTGAGAGCTGTAAGAAAGCAAGTTGCAGGCCCTTTTTCCCCCAGTGGGATTTCAGTTCTGAAGTCCCTTCCTCTCTGGAGGAATCTGTTCTTTATTGCTTTCTTAAATAAAACTTGCTTGCTTATTTCTGTATTCTTGGTGTTCATTCTTTACATAGAACACAATCTTGATCCCAATTTTCACCAGATTGGTATCACCTGGGGACCTGCCTGGTCTCATCACTAAAGTTAAGTTTCCTTGCATCTTACATCATTCTGCTTTTTTTCCTACTGGAGGATAACTCTGGGCACCCATCAGCCATTTAAATGCGATTAGCACAGCTGTTAGCCTTAAGTCTTGGGTGGCAGATTCAATATATAGGATTAGAGCTGTCTCAGGGAATCTGCAAGCTAGGGGAGGACAGCCCCTGTAGGGCAATAGCCTCTCCCCTAAACCATAAGACGACTCAGAGGTTTCTTAGGGATAACTGGATACTGCAGGCTTTGAATCCCTGGTATGGAGTTAGCTAAGCCTCTTTACAGCCTCTTTAAAGAAACTATACCAAGGAACAACTACCTTAATATGGGAAACAGAGCATGTTAAAACATTGAAAGCACTAAAGGGGGCCTTATTTCAAGCACCTGCTCTCAGCTTGCCCACGAAGCAAGAATTCAACCTGTTTGTCACTGAAGGAGGACGAATAAATCTAAAAGAGGTCATACAAAATAATGGACCAGCTGAATAGCAAGTAAAATATATGAGCAAGGAGCTTGACATGATGTCTCAAGGGTGGCCCCATTGTTTGTGAGTGGTGGCTACAGTTGCCTTACTAGTCCCTGAGGCAGTCAAGAGCACCCTGCAAAGAGATATCATTGTATATAAACTCTCATAATATCTCAGGAATTTTAAATTCTAAAGGGGGATATGGCTTTCAGATAGCTGCCTTCTAAAATACCAGGCTTTACTTCTAGAAGGACCTTAAACTCAAATAAGCACTTGCTCTAATTTAAACCTAGCCACTTTCCTTCCAGAATCATTAGAGAGGAATCCTGAACATGACTGCCAACAAGTCTTAGCCATAGACTACAGAGTCCAATAAGACCTTCAAAGCCTCCCCCTATCTAATCCAGTTCTCACTATACACACAGATGGGAGTTATTTTATGGAGCAAGGAGAGCATAAAGCTGGATATACAGTGATAACTTTACATGACCCATAAGAGGCACAATCCTTGCCCCAAGCGCAAGTGCACAACTTGCAGAATTAATAGCCCTAAGGAGAGCACTTGAGCTGGGAAAACAAGAGAGTCAATATTTACACTGACTCTAAATATGCCTACCTAATTCTGCATGCACATGCAGCAATTTGAAGAGAGGATTTCAAACAGCTGGGGAAACTTCAATAAAAAAAGTATGAGCAGATCCTAAAGCTATTAATTTACCTAAAGAGGCAGTAGTAATTCTTTGCCCAGGACACCAGGAAGGAATAGATAAAATATTGGAAGGTAATAATGAGGAGACCAACAGACCAGGGAAGCTGCAAAGGGAACATTATGTCAACAAATGACTTTAGTCCCTCTACTATGGACAGGACTGTTCCTAGAGATATAATCTCAATACACTCAAGAAGAAACACAACCAACCTTATCTAGGGGAGGAATTCTCTTGTATTCTGGGTGAAATCGCATGGAAACTTATAAACTTTACTTATCTGCTAACTCTCAATGGAAGATCCTACATATATGCTACACCAATCATTCCATTTGGGATGAGGGAAACACCAAAAATGGTCGATTAAATAGTCAAAGCCATGAAACATGCCAGCCAGAGAAATAACCCACTTAACTCCACCAAAAGGCCTCCAGGACTACTAAGGACAGGACAGTTCCTTGGGGAGGATTGGCAACTAGATTTTACCCACATGCCTAAAAGTGGCAGGTTCCAATATTTATTGGTTATGGTGAATACCTCTACTGGATGGACTGAGGCTTACCCCTTGTCTTAGTTAGCTGTTTTACTGCTATGACTTAGAGACCTGATTGGAACAACTGTAGAACAGAAAATGTTTATTTGAGGGCTCATGGTTTCAGAGGTCTCAATTCATAGACACCAGGCTCCTAGAGTGTGGCAGAGGGAAACAGCTTACATAGTCCTCAGAAAGCAGAGAAGGAAAGACTCCACTTTCCAGATACAAAATATATACCCCATAGCCACGCCCTCAATGAAACACTTCCTCTAGCCACAACCCACCTGCCTTCAGTTACCACACAGTTAATCCCATCAGGGATTAATTCACGGATTAGTCGAAGGCTATGCCCAATCATTTCTACTCCAAATCTTCTTGCATTGTCTCACATTTGAGCTTTTGGGGGATACCTCCCATCCAAACCATAACACCTCCGCTGAACTGAACAGGCAGGAGAGATGGTAAAGGCCATGTTACAGGAAAATGTTCCCTGATTTTATTTGCCTCACAGCCTCCAGAGAGATAATGTGGCAGCTTTCAAGGTGGCTGTTACTCAGGGAGTATCCAAGGTCTTAGGCACAAAATATTTCCATTGTGCACGGAGATCTCAATCGTTGGGTAAGGTGGAAAGGGTAATGATATCTTAAAGAGACATCCAAGAAAACTCACTCTAGAAACTCACAGCCCTTGGCTCACAGTGCTTCCCTTGATACTACTCAGTATTAGAAATACCCCAGGAACACTAGGGCTTTGTCCATTTGAGCTCCTATATGTAAGGCCATTTCTAGGAAATGATATTCTCAAAGATCAGAAAACTGCAGATCAGATGGCTCATATCATAAAGCTGGCTAAATTTCAAGCTGACACCTGTTGATATCCCTGTAGATACACATGATCTGTCACTTCTCCACCTTTGAGTGAGCCTGGGGATCTGATTATGATCAAGACCATATCTTCAAACTCCCCAAGTTTAGAGCCTATCTGTGATCCTATCTATCCCTTCGGCAGTAAAAGTGCTTGAACAATAGAACCGATCCACCACACTCAGGTAAAACTTTGGCCTCCTGAATTGAGTCCCAGAAAAAAAAAAAATTCTCCTTCTCAAGAAACCAAGAAATGATACTCCTGTACTCCATTGGAAGACCTAAAATATCTCTTCCACAAAACAATGCTAATATATAAACTTTTCTTCATCTCTTTCTTTATATTTTAGACAAAAATACACTGAAATTAACTCTTCCAGTTACTTTAAGAGTATGCCACTAGGACTTATGGACTTAAGAGAATGCCACTAGGTTACAGGAAGGTAATTGCAGGATATGTAGACTATTACCCCTTTCCAGCACTCTCAGGCTGCCTTGGTGGGTATCTCCCTTACAAGAGAATGACTGGATAATATTTCAATCTTTAATGTTAATACAAAAGAGAGAAATATTCTTTATTTTTTAAATTAATTAATTTATTTTTATTATTTCTTACATACATCACAATAGAGGAGTGCATTACTTTATGAACAGCTACTCATGCAGATGTTAAATCATTGGCTATAATTGAGACTTTGTCACAGCCAGGATATGGGAAAAATTTCACTTTAGAGCAAAGCAATTTTTTAATTTCTGCAGCTGTTAAACCACATTTCAGCCCATCTATTCCTTGCATTCCACTATTAATGTCAGAATTCAAAGATATAAGGATGGTTATTACTAAATTTGTGGTGAATATATGGCTTATGTGCACACCAGGCAACTAAATAAAAAAGCCCCAATCTGTTGGAAAAAAACATAACCACACCCATGACAAATGGCATAATGCCTCTTGAGAATCAAAATGTCAACACATTGTGATCTTATAGGCCAATGATTGGCTTGGGACTGATTGGTTCTTTAGGCCCGGAATTAGATAGCCAACACCCAACAAAACCCAGTGAATATGTGGGACAAACTTATGGCCTTGCCTCCCCCCAAGTTGGATGGGAAGATGTACTATAGAGTCTCCTGGATGCAAGGGAGATATGCACAAAATATAGAACAACCTGAAAATCTCCTCAATCTCAAACATAGATGGGGACCATCTGTTTTCATTGGTTTGGTCATTTGACTTCACTGTTTCATCCCACAAATTGGCCTAGAGGACGTAATACAGCACATGGAGGCTCTAACCAATTATACTCCAAATGTTCTCCATGGTGCTGAAAAAGGTATTTCTCTCCTTAACACAGAGATAGCACCTGTGTGAAAGGCTGTTTCATGAAACTAGAAGGCCTTGGATGTCCTGCTCACTGCAGCCTAAGGTGGCACTTGTGCCATTCTTCAAACTAAATGTTGTGTTTACATTTCTGAAAACTCTGGCAATGTGACTAAAATCCTTAAAGATTTATATTCCCAAATACATTCCCCAAAGTCCTCACTGGCCTTATCATGGGAACAACTTTTTAGCTCATGGTTTTCTGGCATCTCCTGGTAGAAAAAATTGCAGGTCTCTATAATCATCATCATGTTTATTAGTATATATGAATGTTCCTGCATCGACTGTTGTATCAATCTTATTCCATTACTCAGTCTTCTTGCTTTTCTCATAAGGCACCTGCCTCCTAGATGACTTTGCAACCTGTTTTTACTAAACCAGATTTTTACCACAGATCCCTCCACCAATTTCTAAAAGGGAAACCCAAACTGTTGTCCACATCACCCACTCTCAATTTGAAGAAGCCAGAGTAGTCATCGCCTATTTCCCTCATAATAGTAAGTGTTCCCTTAGTCAGAGGGGGAATGAGTTAGGGAAAAGGTCAGTCAGTGTCGGAAAGAATGGTAAGAATCAAAAGGGCGAGGACTGTTCATCAAAGAGAGACCAAAGGGCTGCCAACAGTGAACTTCTGGACTCGCTCTCCTAGGCACATATACAGTGAAGAAAGGGAAAAACAATGATTAATGAAAGAAAGAAGTTCTGGGGACTATAAGAAAGCAAGTCCCACCTCCTCCCATGGTCTTTCAGCTTTGAGGTCCCCATCTCTCAGGAAGAGTCTGTTCTCTATTGCTTTCTTAAATAAAACTTGCTTACTATGCTTGTCTCAGGGTTCACGGTGTTCATTCTTCCACTCCGTGGAACAAAAACCCAATCCTGATCTCTACCAGCCCAGTATCAGTGGAATACCTGATACTGATCTCTCTCTTTAAATTTTTTTAAAATTATAATTTGTTATATATGACAGCAGAATGCATTACAATTCATATTATACACATCGAGCACAAATTTTCATATCTCTGGTTGTACGCAAAATAGAGTCATATCATTAATGTCTTCATACATGTACTTAGGGTAGGTAATGATGTTCATCTCATTCCACTATCTTTCCTACTCCCATGCACCCTCCATTTGTCTCTCTCTCCATTGCTCTACCTAGAGTTTATCCAATCCTCCCAGGTTCCTCCCCACAATCCCATTATGAATCAGCATTCTTATATCAGAGAAAACATTTGGCATTTGTTTTTTTTTGGGGGGGGGGATTGGCTAACTTCACTTAGCATTATCTTCTCCAACTCCATCCATTTACCTGCAAATGCTATGATTTTATTCTCATTTATTGCTGAGTAATATTCCATTGTGTGCATATGCCACATTTTTTATTATTCATTCATCTATTGAAAGGATCTATGTTGGTTCCACAGTTTAGCTATTGTGAATTGTGCTGCTATAAACTTTGATGTGGCTGTGTCCCTGTAGTATGCTTTTTAAAAGTCCTTTGGGTATACACTGAGGAGAGGGATAGCTGGGTCAAATGGTGGTTCCATTCCCAGTTTTCCAAGAAATCTCCATACTGCTTTCCATATTGGCTGCACCAATTTGCAGTCCCACCAACAGTGTATGAGTGTACCTTTTTCCCCCACATCCTCACTAACACTTATTGTTGTTTCTACTGTTGATAGCTGCCATTCTGACTAGAGTGAGATGAAATCTTAGAGTAGTTTTGATTTGCATTTATCTAATTGCTAGAGATGTTGAACATTTTTCATATATTTGTTGATTAATTGTATATCATCTGAGAAGTATCTGTTCAGTTCCTTGGCTCATTTATTGATTGGATTATTTTGTTTTTTTTGGTATTAAGGTTTTTGATTTCTCTATATATTCTAGAGATTAGTGCTCTGACATGTGTGTGGTAAGAATTTGTTTCCAATTAGTAGGCTCTCCATTTACCTCACTGATTGTTTCTTTTGCTGAGGAGAAGCTTTTTAGAAACTGCTCTCTTTATGCTGAAGCTATGGCAAGGGAAATAGGGTTAATTGAAAATGAAGAAAGTAATATTTATTAAGATCTAAATAAAAATGAATTTTGATTCTCCTAAGGACAATGCAGCAGAGAAATATATAGTATAAACTGTGTAAAAGAAAGCACATGGTATCTTCTCCAACCTCCTGGAAAAAATAAGCTCTTATATTTTTTTTCCTTTAAAATGTTGAATAAGTTGAATAGCATTCTAGTGATTCTGAGTTGCTTAGCACGTCAGTTTTTCTGAGGCTGGTTGCCATGTTACATATGAAGTTTGGTTGTTTGCTGCAAAGCACTGGATTATGACTATTGTCCTTTAGTTTCCTAGAATCCTTATAACTCTCTTACTTCTATTATATGATCAGATTTTTTATTCATATGGTACAGTTAACAACAGCTGGTGCTTACTCTTCACTCACTAAAAAAGGTAAAAATATAACTTTAATCTCCAAAGGCATAATTGAAGGTCTTAGCCTACATGTTGGGAAAGATTTATTTTGCAATATAATAACTTTGTCTTAGTTCAAGAAATCATAATAGAGACACTCATGGATTTGGTTGGTAAGCAATATGGTAGAACAATGTGTGGATATGCTGCCATTACCTTCTGCTGTCAAACTCCAACTAAAACAAAATTTCAGGCTGCACAGTCTTTAATAGAGAAAAAGATGTAGTCATAATGACAAAGAGAGAAGCAGCTTGAGCTTTTACAAAAGCCTCATTAGTCCCACCTAGAAGATTTTTTACTCCAGCCAATTCATCAAGCACTATGATAGCATGAAAGCCAATTGTTACTTTAAAAAAAAAACATATTTCTGTCTGCTCACAATAGAATTCATTCATTCATCACATTGCTAGCATTCACTGAAAATGTTCTACATGTCAGTGTTTAATTTTGGCTTTGTGAAACATCTATTCTGAAGGAGGATTCACAGTATTATGGTCTTTAGGCTCTCCTGCCTACTCCTTCCCCTATTTTGTCTTTACAGGAACTGCTTCTCATTAATTCTAAGTCTGCTAGCATCTCTGCATCCTAGAGGACCAAAATCACTCAAATGCCCTTCCTAACCTTGCATACCTAATACTTGCTATCCATAATAAGTATAAAGGATGAAGAATTGAAGAGCAGACTTATAATAAGGTAGTCTTGGTTGTGATAAAAGAAAGTGAGGTAATGTGTTCTCAGTTCTTCATTCATTATTTGAGACAGAGGTGATACTGTATAAGGGAGCTGATGGTTGAATTGTGTGTTCCACTATGACTAAACTTCTACATGAAGTAATTATGACCAAACCTACAATCATTTAAGACTGTGTTGCAGAGAGGAAATCAAGTAAAAATCCTGAGTGCCTCTGTTGTGCTTTGAATTTGGTTTTATGTCTTTTAAAACTCATATTAAAATATATCCCCAATGTAATGTTATTGCGAGGTGGTGGTACCGTAAGAGGTGGTTAGGACTTTATCAAGGGACTAAAATCCTTACTACTAGAAAAGGTTGTTATAAAGTGACACCACCCTTCATGGTTCAACTCTTTCACATTCTCTTACTTGCCCTTCTGGATTTTCTACTACATTAAGATGCAGCACAAGGCCCTCTTCAAACACAGCTGCCTAATCTTGGATTTCCAGCCTCTAAAATTGTGAGCTAAAGACTTCTTCCCTGTTTAAATTACACAGACTCAGGTATTCTGTTATAGCAACAGAAAACTAAGACAGCCTCTTTCTTTCTTTATTTTTTTTAAACTTTTTTTTTAAGAGAGAGAGAGAGAATTTTAATATTTATTTTTTAGTTTTCGGTGGACACAACATCTTTGTTTGTATATGGTGCTGAGGATCCAACCTGGGCCGCATGCTTGCCAGGTGAGCACGCTACTGCTTGAGCCACATCCCCAGCCCAAGACAGCCTCTTTCAATGATGATTCATAAATATCCTTTCCAGATTTTTCCCTTTGAGACATTAGGGTTACTCGTCACTTTTGGGACCACTAACATCTCTCACAGGGGTACCATTATTTATATTTGGTCTTTAATACAGGAAACCTGAATGTAGAACCACTTTTTCAGTGTGTGTTGCAATTAAAAGATATCTACTTGATTTACTATTTCAACAGTTCATTCCAATTCCAGTGTCTCAGCTAGATTACTATTCCCTTGAAGCCAAGAAAGGAGCCTGTACTTTTCCGTTTATTGACACGACTTATTACAATGACTGGTACCTGGTGTGTACTGACATATCTAAATGAAAAGTGCTTCATTATTTGATTTCTCAGCATAAAACTCTCTCTTTGCTGTGTTAAATTTTCCATAGGTAAAAATATAAGAAAATAAGAAGAAACAAAAGAACAGAAACACATTATATTACTGTAATATCCTGTTCAAGGCATTGCATGGCTGAATGATTTTTGTCACATTATGAGAATCATTGGTGATACATATGGAGGAAAAATAAGTATTATAAAATTTAATGGATTTTTTGAACATTATTTATTAGTCACAATTCTACAATTGTTGAAAATTAACAGAAACAGTTGTTCCAATATCATATGCAAGATATTTTTTAATTAGAGATATCTATTTCTTGGCATTTGTAACTATTTATATTATTGACATTTTAAAAATAGAAATTTAAAAGTAGAAAATAATATATAAGGCTTTAGTTTTGGGCTGATCTCCTCAGAAGGCAGAATTCTTGAACATATGGGTACTTTATTGTTCACATTTATAATTGAACTTTTGTGTTAATTACCTATTAGTAGTATATTTTTCTTTTATAGAAGTGAATGCCAGATTCAGAACATTTTGAAATACAAAATTCTGGATGAAAAGCTAAATAACAGTTTTATCTGGGCAGGGAAAGGAGTTAAGTCAAGTTTCTTCTGTTTCATTAGGTGCTTATGTATATCCAACTCTGTGCTTTGCATATGGGAGCATCCCAGTGGAGACTTGAAGGGCCCATGAGAAAGGCTGAGACCATGTATCTTAGGGAAGTAGGTTTCCTTAACCTTTTGAAGATACTGTGGGTTTGATTTTATTTACCCTGAACAAGAGGCATTATATTTCCAGATTCTGGAGAAATCTTGAAAAATTCAAGCCAGAGTGGTGGTGCATGCCTGTATTCCCAGCAGCTCTGGAGGCTGAGGCAGGAGGATCTTGGGTTCAAAGCCAGCCTCAGCAGCTTAGTAAGTCCCCCAGCAACTCAGTGAGACACTGACTCTAAATACAATACAAAATAGGTCTGGGGATGTGGCTCAGTGGTAAAGTGAACCTCAGTTCAATCCCCAGTATCTGAAAAAAAAAAATGAAACAAAGAAAAATTCAGCCATTATCTATTTGAACTACCTATCCTTCATGTTACTCTTCTGTCCTTCTGAAACTCCAATTAGATAAGTGAGATTTCTCAGTCTCCTCTATTTCCTTTCCTTTTCATTTTTCTCCTTCATTCTTTCTGTCCTTTCTTCTCTTTCCAGCTCTTCTCTTGCTTTCTGGTAATTTCCTGTAAGCTATTTTCTAGTTAACTTATGTTTTCACTGGTTCTTGTTCTGTTAGCATTCATCCTTGTTCTGTTGTTAACGTTCATTCATTATATGCATTTTTGTTTCTGTAAATTTTATTGTTATCTCCTTTTTCGCTGATGTTATTTGTTTTCTCATGTATATCTTTAAAACATTACACATGCTGCATTGTATGACTTGTGTCCGATAATTATAACATCTGAAGAGTTTGAAGTTTAGTTATTGGTTATTTATTTAATGATGTTTTGTTTCCTCTTTTGTATTTGGTAGTTTGCAGGTTTCACTGTCATATTCCATGTAATTTGGTGAGACCTGGAATGAGAAGATGGGCTTTGTTGGGTTTTTACCCAATCTAGGACAATTGGTTTAAATTAATTTTGTTAATTTATTTAGGGCTTTTAAACTATGTGGTCTTACATATTTAAATATTATTCTTTCACATGATCTTACTGTGGGATACTAATTCTCATGGGTTAACTTTCTGTATTACTCTGATATGGGACAGAGAGAAGTGAGTGGTGGGAACATGAGGTTAAGGAAATAATTCTATACACTGGGTCCAACTGTGATGACCCCCAAGTGTTTTCACTTTTAAAAAGCAATTTACCTGCAGTCCTGCTGGGTTTAGTCAACAGAATATCTTACATCCCTCAGCAAAGTACCTGTTATTGGCAGGAGAAATGCAGTTCTGAAATGCTGACAATAAGAACACAAATTACCCTGAAGGGGGGACTTTTGTGATCTTTAACCACACCCGACCCCAGAACTCAGGGACAGAAGAATAATTCCTCTAACCATACAATCTGTAAAAATAGGTTTTAATTAAAACTGATCAGCATGGGCCAAAGTGACCTAGAGTTTCATTGCAGTGGGGACTTGAAAAATCTGATGTCATCCTACTGTCAGTCAAAAGTCAAGAGGTGGGACTCTCTGGAAACATCCCTGGAACTGGACAGCAGAATGGGCATGCCATCCCTCTCTTCTCTGATAGGACTCACTCTGCTTGAGAGTGTCCTATCTTACCTCTTATCCCTTCTAATACACTCATGGCTGTTACTCTGACATGTCTGATCTGATCTCAATAATCAGGGTCTGAAAAGGGTTTTCAGAGCTGCCTCAGTTTCCTAGAAGACCCCAGCCTTGTAACAACTATACTCATAACCAAGGTGAATTTTGTTGCTATCTCCCTTGGCAAAGGTTGATTATTTTTCTAGATTAGTTTTTCACTGAGGGGGTACCTGTTATGATGTACAACATTTATGGGTTAATGCATGTGAGGGAATATGTATTCTTTGTACACTCTTGTTTTTTGTATTTAAAAAATATTATGGTTAATATTTAATAAATATCCTCACTGATTCCATTTTGTCCAGATAATTTTAAACAATTTTTGTTATTTGTTTATTATAAGATAAGATAATATTATATCTATATGCATGTATTTTTTCTTTTAACAAATTTAACTAAAAAGCACTTAATTTAATTTGCCTTTTTAAAATTTCCTGGGATTGAAATTTATTATAAATTGACAATCCACACTTATACTTTTTTCTTGAAGTATTTATCATTTGTTTCCTTATTAATTTATTATACTATCTAAACTAATTATATTAATCATTGATCTGCTTTGTATTTTATGGTCATTTTCCTGTATAATTTGTATTTTGTAAATGTGATAGATAGTATACTCTTTTTAGAACAATAATTCACTATATGAACATTAAGAATTATTATCATAATCACCATTATTAACATTCTTTGATCAAATTCTTCACATAAAAACTTAGAAGTATTTCTGATTAGTAATTATAAATTTTAAGTGTTTCTGATACAAAAAAGGAAAATGTTCCTCTGCCACCATTGTGAAAATTAGTAGCACTATTCTGGGAAACAAAGGAAAACAGAAAACACTTCCACAATAAAAATTAGAACATCGGGTTGGGGCTGTAGCTCAGTGGCAGAGCACTTGCCTAGCACATGTGAAATATTGGGTTTGATCCTCAGCACCACATAAAAATAAACAAATAAAATAAAGACATTCTGTCCATATACAACTACAAAAGAAAATTTTTTAAAAAATCAGGACTTCTCTATCACTTAGAAAAGTGCATAAATAAAAACATTAAAAATAAATAAAAGCAAATAAAACATCAGTTCCTTGATAATACCACTTATAATTAATCTTGATAATATTTCAGGGAAGAAGATAAAAAAATTGTTTTCAAGTCAGAATAAAATACAAATGTAAACTTTCTCAAAATAAAATGCTGCTTGCCAAGAAAGTTATAATTAAACAGTTTTAATGAAAAAACATATTCAATTACTTGCTGTCTATTATGGTATGTAATTCTATTTATTTATACAATTTATAAGACTTTTATTTATAGCTTTAATTACATTGTCTATCTTTTCACTATTTTCTGCAACAAGTTTGCAAGTTATTTTTAATTGTAGTTGTTTGCATCTCTTACAATGATTTATTGTGTTTTTGTGTTATGTTATTAAAATCCCTGAGAAAGAATTTACTACTTCTTCCTCTGAAAGGCAGTATGAGAAAATAGACTTTCATCTTAACCATAAATTGTTAAAAACTCATCTGATCAAAAATAATGTTTTGGTTCATGATCATATAGTCACACTTGGGGTTTCTGTGCAAAATACATTGAAATATATATTTATATATTAATATTAGAAATAAGAGGATCAACTTAGTACAGTATGAATTTCTTTTGATTGCTTACATTTAGAAAACATATGATAGGGAAGTTAAGACTTGTTTCCCAAGAGCAAATGCAAGTAAAAAAATTATTTTGAATTAGAGTTGAAGAAATATATGTTTCAAAAGTTCCTGTTTATCTATTTTTAGGAAGATTATCTTTAAATTTTCTCATTTCTGAAATGCTGAATTGAAATAACATGGCCTGCCAGGTACACTTCTTAAAACTTAATGTTAGTTTACTTAAACATGCTAATAATCCTCTGCATCTGTTTCCTAAAGATGAGGAAACAAAGAATGTGTCGTAAATAACTTGCACAAAGTCAGTTAGCTAATAGGGGACGTTTTGCTTAGCTTTTTTCATTGCTGTGACCAAAAGACCTGACAAGAACAACTTTAGAGGAGTCAGAATTTTTTTGGCACTCACAGTTTCAGAAGTCTCTCTCCAAATCCCTGGGGTCCAAGAACATCATGGGGAAGGGGTGTAGAAAAGGAAACAGTTCAAGACATGGCAATCAGGAGGCAGAGAGAGTTCTGCTCACCAGGGACAAAATACATACTTCAGAGACACACGGTTAGTGACATACTTCCTGGAGCCACAACCTTCCTTCCCACAGTTACCACCCAGTTAATCCACTCAAGTGGATTAATGTACTGAATAGGTTAAGGCTCTCATAACCCAATCATTTCACCCTTAAACTTTCTTGCATCACCTCATTTATGAGCTTTTGTGAGACACCTCATGGCTAAACCATAGCCGGGTAAGTCAAAATTTGAACAACAACACAAATTATTTTCTTAACCACTATTATTATTGCCTCTAAAATCCAGAGTTTTGAAAACTAGTTTTTATTTTTTCTTCATATTACATCATTGCCACTTTGCTGAGTTTGAACAATCAATCTGAAAAAAAATGGATTTTAAAAGATTGTTTGGTAGCTTAAATGATTTTTTTTCACATAACTTCAGTAAAAATAATAAGGCAAAATTAAGAGTCAGAGGCAACTTAGAGGAAGACGTTTTTGTACATGGGAACAATAGGGAAGTATGTCTGACAGAAAAATAGTTCCTGAATTTCACAGCTATTCACTAGCATCACAACTCTAAATCTGATCTTTCTAAATGCATTAACCAAGATAGCATGAATATTCCCCTCAGCTCCACTAAATTTTTGTCTGGTTTCTTGACTAGCTAACTTCCCTTTTCACAAAGCATTTGCCAAAGAAAACTTTCAGTTGTAAATCTTCTGTCTGCCTATTGAAGATGTAAATCTCCCAGTCTCTTGCCAGTTTTACAACCTTAGAATGCTTTTATATAGGACATGGGAGCCTTCTCTTTTAAATGAAATCATCAAGCATGATAGAAAGCCTCTGTCTTTAATCTCAGTGGGAAGGTAAGAAGCAATTAGCAAATACAAATGGCTTCATCACATTGACAAACCTCCCACCCCTAATGTCTTCTAGTACTTTTCAGGTAACTCACCACAGCATTTAAAATCCTTCTTGCCTTTTAGTTTGGGTTTTCATTTGTAATAGTCTTTCTTGACTCATATTGCAACTATCTTGAATAGAGTCTTCCTTGACATTTTTAACACATGTCCAGTGCAATCACTTTTTATTTTTTTTATTTTTAAGGTATCTCTCCCTACCTCTGGAAGGAGAGTAAACTCCAAAAATAGGCTTTTTGTTTTATTTTTTAAAGAAAAGTTTATATAAAATTTTGACTTTATTTTCATTTTGGTTTTATTTCTTAGCATTAGTTCATAATTTTTCGTTGATACAATTCAATGCATGGAGACAGAGAAAAAATACAATGTTAGCAAAGCATAGGAAATTAGAATGTATTCCCAACTGAAGGAAATATTATTTGGTTTTGTCAAGTTCAATAAGTATTAACATAAACATTTATTCAACTAGTATTAATTGATTGAGCAGCAGGCAACTTTTATAGGTGCTGAGTTTACTCAAAGGGTGAATAAAATCATAGGTTAAAAAGAACAGGCACTATACCCTTGAGAAGATATGTTGATAAATATATAAAAATAGACTTGAGTTTACCATTTCAAAAAAGTACCATAGTTTGGTGTGCTTTCTGTAAGGCCATTTAACCCTGATAAATACTTTTAAACTTTTAATACAATTAAGACTCTCAACTCTGTCTTGATATTATTTGCAAATCCTAAGAATTACTAGATGGAATAGAATGCTGAGCTATTTAGGGTTAATAATGTAGCTCAGGGGTACAGTGCTCTCACTCTGCACAAAACTCACTCAAAGTGGATCAAAGACTGAGGCACTAGAACAGAAACCCTGTGTCTAACAGAAGAAAAAATAGATCAAAATTTTCATCAAGTCAGTCTAGGACCTGATCTTCCTTAACAAAACTTCTAAAGTGCAAGAAGTAAAAACAAGAATTAATAAATGGGATGAATTCAAACTCAGTGTCTCCTCAGCAAAGGAAACAACAATAACATAAAGAGAGAGCCTACAGCATGGGAGAAAATCTTTACCATGTGTACCTCAAATAGAACATTAGTCTCCAGGATATATAAAGAACTCAGAGAGCTTAGCACCAAAAAACCCAAAAAAACAAAAAACCCAAATAACCCAATAAATAAATGGGCTAAGGAACTGAACAAACACTTCACAGAAGAAGAAATACAATCGATCACCAAATATATGAAAAAAATGTTCGACATCTTTCGCAATTAGAGAAATGCAAATCAAAACTACACTAAAATTTCATCTCACTTTAGTCAGAATGGCAATTACCAAGAATATGTGTTGGCAACAATGTGGGGGGAAAGGCATTCTCTGACATTTCTGGTAGGAGTGCAAACTGGTACAACCACTCTGGAAAGCAGTATGGAGTTTGTTTATACTCAGCATTTTTGAGACCTTGAATCCTATCTCCGGCAAACACAGACACACACACACCCACACACACACACACACACACACAGAAAGAAAGAAAGCTGAGGTAGTTGAGACACACACAAGCACATGGAATTGAATTGAAAAGAAAAGGAGAAAACAATAATTCTTTATGGGGAAGACAGAATTAAGAGTTGTTTCTCTAAAAGTTTGTGCAAATATCATAATCTATATTTAATTACTATGTAAAATATCTCCAGAAAATTATAACTTATATGTTCACTACCTTGATATCAGCAATATATCTCACTTACTATAGAATACCTAATTTATCTAAATGCCACTCTATTTTTGAATTGTACAAATTTACATTTACATTCATTTATGCTATTTATTTACATTTCCAACCTGTAGCTAATATGTGATCATCATTGAATATATTATAAATTGAAAATATGGTTACATTTTTTTGTCTGTATGCCACACAAAATAATTTTTAGATAACATTTCAGAGAACTCATTTCTGAAATTTGATACTGTACTTTTAAAAGCTACAGAAATTATAGTAGACATCACCATATTGGTTTATGAATACAAAATAGCAAGAAAGGAAAATTTGAAATGAATTGTGTTTTAGGAATACAATCAATTTCTGAGAGGAATTACATGCAAAACAACTTTGTTCTGTAGTAAGCTTTAAATTAAATCTTGTTACCAACAAGAAAGTTGTAGCCTATTGATTTTCTTAGCCATTAATTCACTCAAGGCATTATCTCAGTCTCCACAGCATTTAGCTGTTTTAATTTACTTATCAAAGCTAAGGATAATCAGCTTCCTTTATCCTTTCACTAGGCAAATCAACAGAGTAATTTCTCTAATCAGATACTATTGTATTGCAAACACACGCATTCCTATATCACTCTGGCTTAAATAAACAATAAGCCAGTAAACTTAAAAACTGTTAATAAAATCATTACTCTGGTTTCATAAGGATCACTGAAAATGAAACCACTGCTTTACACATGATGACATCATTGGCCAACCAATTTTTTAAAATTTGGTCCTGTGTCTGATTCTATGTGTATTTTAGTAGTAATAGTGGAAGAATTTAAATACATCAGGTTGCCTATCATGTCTAAATACTGAAATTTATTAACATGAAATTCAACTTCCATGACAAAAAGGAAAACTCAACCTTTACCTAGGTATATAAATCTAAATCCCCTGTTGAGAGTTAACATTTATTCTTTTTTGAACTTTGGACATTGAACCTTTTGCTCTTTATCTTGCCTCATTACCAAGTAAACTAACAAATGCTTTTAACTTTAATCTCCAAGGAGACACTCAGGAGTCTCTCTAGACTTGAGCCTCCTCAAGTGTCAGCCCGTATATTATAATTGTTATTACTGGAAATAAAAAGACATCTTCTATAGATAATCAATTTTTATGTTATTTGGAAAATACTTTCATGCCTATTATGTTTTACTTATTAAATAAATTGAGTTGGTGGGGAAAGTAGTATTTTTTAAAATTAATTTTTATTTATATATGACATCAGAATACATTACAATTCTTATTACACATATAGAGCACATTTTTTCATATCTCTTGTTGAATACGAAGTATAGTCACACCAATTCATGTCTTTATACATGTACCATCACATTCCACCATTATTTCTAATCCCATACCCCCTTCCCTTCCCCTCCCACCACTCTGCCCTATCTAGAGTTCTATTCCTCCCATGCTCCCCCTCCTACCCCACTATGAATCAGCCTGAAAATTACAGTTATATTAGACAAAGGTGCCCAAAACATGTATTTGAGAAAATATCGTCTCTTCAACAAATGGTGCTGGGAAAATTGAAAATTCATATTATGCAACAAAATGAAACTAAAACTCTATCTCTCACCATGCACAAAACTCAACTGTAAATGGATCAAGGACCTAGGAATAAAACTAGAGATCCTACATCTAATAAAAGAAAAAGTAGGTCCTAATCTCCATCATGTGGGATTAGGCCTCACCTTCCTTAATAAAACTCCTTTGGTGCAAGAATTAAAATCAAGAATCAATAAATTGTCTCTTTATCTTGGATGGACTAAAACTAAAAAGTTTCTTCTCAGCAAAAGAAAAAATCTGTGAGGTGAATAGACAGCCTACATCTTGGGTGCAAATGTTTACCCTTCACACATCAGACAGAGCACTAATCTCTAAAATATATATATATATAACTCAAAAAGCTAAGCACTAAAAAACAAATAACCCAATCAATAAATGAGCCAAGGACCCGAACAGGCACATCAGGTGATGATGTACAATCAATCAACAAATATATATATATATAAAAAATTCATCATTTCTAGCAATTAGAGAAATGCATATCAAAACTACTTTAAGATTTCATCTCACTCCAGTCAGAATGGTAGCTATTAAGAATACAAACAACAATAAATGTTGTCGAGGATGTGGGGGAAAATGTACACTCATATATTGCTGATGGGACTGCAAATTGGTGAAGCCAATATGGAAAGCAGTATGGAGATTTCTTGGAAAATTGGGAATGGAACCACCATTTAACCCAGCTATCCCTCTCTTTGATCTATACCCAAAGGACTTAAAAACAGCATACTATAGGAACATAGCCACATCAATATTTATAGCTGCACAATTCACAATAGCTAAACTGTGGAACCAACCTAGATGCCTTTCAATAGATGAATGAATAATTAAAAATGTGGCATATACATACAATGGAATATTACTCAGCAATAAGAGAGAATAAAATCATGGCATTTGCAGGTAAATGGATGGAGCTGGAGAAGATAATGCTAAGCAAAATTAGCCAACCACCCTGCCCCCCAAAAAAGCCAAATGTTTTCTCTGATATAAGGAGGCTAATTCATAGTGGGGTAGGGAGGGGGAGCAAGGGAGGAATACACAAACTCTGGAGAGTAGCATTTCTATTTCCTGATGTATCATCTAATTAGATACCCAACTATTTCTGGAAGTCCAACATTTACAAAATTAACATCACTGCTGTTCTCACTCAGTTATTCTGATCAGAGGAATCCAAGCTAGAAACTTCTGTTGCTTGCTTTTCCTTTCACTTGGAATATGGTAATGTTTCTTGGAGATAACTCTTGAATCTGTGCTTCTCCACTTCCACTTCTTACATTCTTATCTTGTACTTTGTCCAGATATGGCCTCTTTTTTCATCTTAGTCAAACCTGACTCTTTAATATTCTTTGGATTTACACTTTTCATTTTGACAACCAAATTTTGGCTTATGTTGCTTGACTCACTTGTCAAGGTGCCTCTTTTCTTTCTTCCTATTTGTTCTTACTGATATCTTAAAGCTTAAGTTTCATCTCAGTTTTTAAATACTTCTGTCCTATTATGGTCTGAATGTTCCCCTAAATTCACATATTGAAGCTTAATTGTCAATGTGAAAATATTATGAGGCAGATCCTATAAAGTAAGAAAAGGGAAGCTTATACAAAGTCAGAGGCAATCATCTCTTTTGCCTTCTGCCTTCCACCATGGCAGCAAGGGATTCTCTTGGAAGCAGAGAGAATCTCACCAAGAATCAACCTCCTAGACCTTTGCTCTTCTTGGACTTCTCAACCTCCAGGACTGTGAGAAAATAAGTTTCCATTCTTTATAAATTATTCTGTCTTATTTATTTTGTTATAGCAGCAAAAATGAAATTAATACATTTATTTAACTCATCTTCCAAATCTTAGTTTTTGAATTGTAGACATTAATTCTTAATTTTTCTATATTTTACCTATCTTATATATTTACATAGAGGTCATATTTTAAACTTTGTTGTTTTCTGTGTAGTGCAAACCATCTGAATTTTATGTTTCAGAAAGCTAGATAGTATGTTCCCTTCTTTTCTGGGGGCGAGACTGGGAATTGAACCCAGAAGCTCTGAATCACTGAGCTATATCCTCAGCCCTTTTTAAGATTTTATTTAGAGAAAGGGTGTCCCTGAGCTGCTTAGAACCTTGCTAAGTTGGTGAGACTGGCTTTGAACTCACAATCTTTTTGCCTCAGCCTCCCAAGCCACTGGGATTACAGGCCTGCACCACTGTGCCAGGTTTACCTTCATTTTAATACCTGCACTTGGTTAAAGTTAACCAGCTCTGGAGAAACTCATCCTGGCATGAAAAATTGAGAGCTCTGTGATTCATCTGTCAACTAACAATTTATCTCAAGCCCTAACATCAAGCATGATGTCAGAGTTGTGTCTAACAAAGATGTTATCTAGCACAAATGGATTTATTTGAACTGGTTACTATATTCACAAATATTAATAAAAATATTTTTTAGTTTAATAATAATTTTACAATGTGTGTGATAAGCACAGCTTTCTTCTTTTTTCTTTCTTTTTTATTTGAGATGATTACTGAATGTCTCAAGCAACAAGATTGATATTTAACCTAATACATGAGATAATATTTTAAGTCAAAAATTCATAACTAAAACCTCATTTGTTATCATTTAGTCTCTGAAAGAGGGTGAATAGGAATCATGATTAGAAAATTATGGGGAACCACCATTTCATTCCTCTTTTGAAAGTAGCTTGGTTATGTAAATTAGTACAAGCATTATGCAGAACAGTCTGAGGTTTCCTCAAAAAAGTAAAAAGAGATCTACCAAGAGATCCAGTTATTCCATTTCTTTGTGTATGTCCAAAGGAAATTAAATCAGTGTAGAAAAAAGATAGCTGTGCACCACTGTCTATTGAAACACTATTCACAATAGCTAAGATATAGAGTCAACCTTCGTGTTCATCAATGGAGGAGTGAAAACACACACACACACACACACACACACACATATATATATATATACACACACACACACACACAAACACAATGAAATATTACTTAGTTACAAAGACGAAATCATCATTTTCAGCAAAATGGATGAAACTGGAGGATATAAAGTTAAGTGAAATAAGTCAGACATAGAAACACAAGTGTCATAATTTCTTTCTAATTATATACAAGTTGAAAAAAAAAGAAAAAAAAGTCAATTTGAATGTTGACTTCTGATTACTAGAGGATGGGAAGGGAAGGTTGGGAAGGAAAGAGTGGATAAAGGAAGGCTGGATTTGTTCAGTGCATGTTGGATGCATATATGCAAATATGAAACTGAACAATATCATTGTACAATTGATATGTGTCATTTTAAAAGTATCTTAAAGAGATGTTAATTTCCAACCATCCAAAGCAACTATTCTTTTCTAAATAAATAAGTTTAAATAAAAATTAGATCAACAATAGATGTAAAAACAAATGCACTCTCTGAGGCATCACAAAACAAACATGACTAGCATTTACTCAGGCAATTAATTTGGAGTTTGAAAGGAAACCTTGAGAAGTGTGACATTAGGCCATATAAAGACAATCTTCATAGGTTTCCAAGGCAGAATTTATTTTTATTTAAAAAAATTTAATTTGTTATATATGACAGCAGAATGCATTACAATTCATATTACACATAAAGAGCACAATTTTTCATATCTCTGGTTATACACAAAGTGGAGTCACATCCTTCATGTCTTCATACACGTACTTAGGGTAATGATGACCTTTGTATTCCATTATCTTTTCTACTCCTATGACCCTCCCTTCCCTTCCTCCCCTTTTCTGCTTTGCCCTATCTAGAGATTATTTAATCCCCTTCCCACCCTGCAGCATATTATAAATCACCATCCTTAAATCAGAGAAATCATTTGGCATTTGTTTTTTTGGGGGGGGATTGGCTAACTTCACTTAGCATTATATTCTCCAACTCCATCCATTTACCTGCAAATGCCATGATTTTATTTTCTCTTACTGCAGAGTAATATTACATTGTGTATATATGCCACATTTTCTTTATCCATTTATATACTAAAGGACATCTAGGTTGGTTCCACAGTTTAGCTATTGTGAATTGTGCTGCTATAAGCATTGATGTGGCTATATCCCTGTAGTATGCTGTTTTTAAGTCCTTTGGGTATAGACTGAGGAGTGAAATAGCTGGGTCAAATGGTGGTTCCATTCCCAGGTTTCCAAGAAATCTCTGTACTGCTTTCCATATTGGCTTCACCAATTTGCAGTCCCACCAGCAATATATGAGTATGCCTTTTCCCCCATATCCTCACCAACACTTATTGTTGTTTGTATTCTTAATAGCTGCCATTCTGTCTGGAGTGAGATGAAATCTTAAAGTAGTTTTGATATGCATTTCTCTAATTGCTAGAGATGTTGAACATTTTTTTATATATATTTGTTGATTGATTGTTTATCTTCTTCTGAGAAGTGTCTGTTCAGTTCCTTGGCCTATATATTTATTGGGTTATTTGTTTTTTTAGTGTTAAGATTTTTGGTTCTTTATATATTCTAGAGATTAGCGCTCTATCTGACATGTTGTGTGGTAAGAATTTGTTTCCAATTAGTAGGCTCTCTATCCACCTCACTGATTGTTTCTTTTGCTGAGAAGAATTTGTTTTCCAAAATAACTGAACCATTTTACATGCCTATCAGTCATATATGTACATATGTATTAATCAATATTTATTTTCTATTAATTCATCAATATTTATTTCCCATTAATTCTTTATCCCATTTATTGATTATTGATATTAATTGTTGTGCTATAGGAGTCTTATTAAGGAAGTTGGGGCCTAATCCAACATGTTGAAGATTTGGCCTACTTTTTCTTTTAAAGGATGCAGTGTCACTGGTTTAATTCCTAGATCCTTGATCTTCTTTCAGTTGAATTTTGTGCATGGTGAGAGATAGTGGTTTATTTTCATTTTATTGCATATGGATTTCCAATTTTCCCAGCACCATTTGTTGAAGAGGCTATCTTTTCTCCAATGTACATTTCTGGCGCCTTTGTCAAATATAAGATAACTGTAATTATGTGGATTAGTCTCTGTGTCCTCTTTTCCCAAGGCAGATTTTTTTTAGCAGGAAAATATTCAATAAGCTCCCAAGGCAGTATTCTTTCAGCAAGTGATATAGACTACAAAGAAATGAAAAAAAATGTAATTTTTTGGATAGATAGTTATTTTCATCTGAGGCCAACTACTTTCTTGAACTCCATTTCTTTTCCTAATATATTTTTGTGGTATATGTAACATTTGTTATTTTAAAGTGTGTAATTTAGTGTCATTTAGTAAATTCACAGTTATGCTACAATCACTGCTATCTATGTGTAATCTTCTCATCACCTTAAACAAAACCCTCGTCTCATTTAGTTGTCATTTCCTGTTCTTCCTCTATGCATCCCTGAGCACCATTGATTTCCTTTTTTTTTTTTTCCTATTGACTCACTTGTTTTGGATGTTTCATACACATGTAGTCATACAATATATGGCTTTTTGTGTTTAGTTTATTTCACTTGATATAAAGCTTTAAGATTCATTCATGTGTACAATATTCTACTACTTCATTCTTTCTATGGCTAAATATATTCTACTGTTTGGGGATACCACATTTTGTTTATCAGTTGATGGAAAATTTAGTTGTTTCCTCTTATGTCTCTTGTTAATAGTGTTCTGAGCATTTATTTTTAAAGATTTGTTCAGATACTTGTTTTTTACTTTATTGAGGTATGTATCTAGGAGTAAAATTGTTGGACCATAATGTAATTTATTTATATATATGTATATATATATATATAAATACATATATATTATATATATATAAATTATATATATATAAATTATATATTTTATATATAAATTATATATATATAAATTTTAATATATTTTATATATATAAATTCCTGCTTTTCTCACTTTAAATTATACATATATATATATATATATATATATATATAGTACTGAGAATCAAACTCAGTGCCTCACACATGCTAGACAAGTGCTCTGCCACTGAGCTATAACACAGCACCCCATAATGTAATTATGTTTAACTTTTTGAGGAAATCTCTATTTGTTTTCCAAAATAACTGAACCATTTTACATTCCCACCAGTCATATATGCATATATATGTACATATGTATTCATCAATATTTATTTTCTATTGATTCTTTTGATTATGGCTATCCTTTTGCATAGGAAGTATATCTCATACTGGTATTTATTTTCATTTCCTTAATGTGTAGTGATGTAGAATTATTGAATATTTTTTGTTTGTTGGGCATTTGTATAGGTACCTATTATTTTTAAAAAATTATTTTATATTTCATTGACAAATTATAATAATACACAATAGTGGGATTTAAAGTATGTAATTGTAGATGCACATGACATAATTTGGTGAATTTTACCAAATTATGTAAATATTAGAGCAAGATTGTCATCTGTGCTTTCTGATCTTTAAGCCACATCTCCTTGGCAATTTGCACATTAAATTTTCATTTCTAATCATTTGCTTTGATTTTCAATACAAATTATTTGCATGAAGAAAAATACCTTGTGCATTACTTCTGATTAACCTGCATGTCTAACATCAAGGTTTTATGATTTTTATCATAAATAAATATTATTATTTATTATTATCTCCCAACCTTAAAATTCTAGTAATCTTTATATTCACTATCAACTGAATCATATTTATGATTGAATAATAATCACTAATGTATAAACTAAACAAGAATAGAGTGTCATAGTGTCATGTTCATTATCTTGAGGATATATTTTGAAATGTTTGTTTGTTATTCTTTTTGGTTTTAGAAAATTTGACATTTTATTTAAAAGGGTAAAGTATTGGTAGCAGTGAAAAATATAGAGTTACATAAGGACTTAAGCATCCTAATAAAATTTGGATTTCAAGGACATTAGCTCCTATGTCTACCTTCTGGAGGCAGAGGATACAGAATCTTCTTACTTTAAATTCCCATTGGATATAGAGGATACAGGATCTTCCTGCTCTTCTCACTTCAAATTTATGCTATAGTTCTTATACATTTAATCAATAACATATGAATTCAACCCATATAGTTCTAAGGATCATTCTTAGGCTAATGCTGAAGGATACTTCTTCAAAAAGTTTTTAAACTAAGAATTAAGGAAAAAAGACATTTCATGTGATTTAATAAACTGCTAATTTGTCATTTGTGTCTAAATTTTATGGAGCATTCAGTTGTAAATGTTTGCTCATCAAGTGACATGAAATAAGGAAAAATAAAATATATGAAATCATGAAAACTATTTGTTAACAAAAGAAGGTTCAAGTGTCTTCCCCCCGCCCCCATTTTTAAATAAAATTTCACTAATTTCAGTAAAGTAATGGATAGTTAGGAGATGTGATTCAGAGAGGACAATCTCAGAATTTAATAATAGCACATTTTCATCTTTGGATTACCCACCCTGTTCTGTTACTCTCTTTCACATCTCTATCACTTTAGCTAGCAGCAGTCCTACCTACTCAAGGACATTGATAGTATGACTTAAGAAGTTGAGACCAACTGCCTCCTATAATGATGCCTCTTCTTCTATGACCTTCATTATCTCTTTGGAAACTTTTCTTCTTCCCGAAACCTTCAACAAATTAGAGCCTGAGGTATTTGCCCATTATTAATTATTAATAAAAGCTTCATCTTGCCACATTATTACTGAGGCCCAAATTTAATGGGGCAAAGAAATCCCAGCTTTTGAAATGACTTTGCATAAAGAGATGATAGATAGGTAGATAGATGATAGATAGATAGATAGATGATAGATAGATAGATAGATAGATAGACAGATAGGGAGGAGGACAGGGGTTGCTCTGGAGGCTGTGGGGCATTGTTTTAAACATACTTGCTACCTTCCAGGGTTCTTAGAGATGGAAAGAGTGGGGGGGGTGGCTGAATTATGATTTTACTGCTTGTTCAAACATATTCTGGGTACTCACTCTGACTTTAATATTATTGCTTAAAAGTATACACCACTGTCAAATTAAAAAAAAATAGATTTGACTATTGTTTCAAAGAAAAATTCAAGCAAATTGTTCCTGAAAGGGTTACTATTTTGCTTTTATAATTCCAGAAGATAATCACAATAGAGTGGACTTAACATATATCATAGTACATATTTACTGAATATAATATGCTTGCACACTTCAAATGATGAAGTAAATTTCATTTGTGATACCTGAGTTGTGTAGAAAAATCCTGTAGATAATGACTGCAGTTAATTAACTGTGGATGTAACAGGCTACTTTGGAGAGCAATTATCCACTCCATTGTCACATGAGAACAGAAGAAACAAAATAAATACAAATTATACTGCTGTTTCTGTAATTATTCAAGGTTATTGTAGAAAGGGCTTGTCTGTATTGGACATTTAAGAGGATCCTGTATCAACACAGGCTAATTAATGATGCCTGTTCTGATCCTTAATAAAAAATAGCAATTTTGATTTATTCAAAGTTCTTTAAAATTCCAAGGCAATCCTAATAATGTTAGCCAAAACTACAAATATTCAGCTACCATCTATGATATTAAATATTTGAAAAAAATTGTATTATTCTTTTGGGTTACTTTCAGAGAATAAGATAATCAGGATTTTACTTTCTAGTTTATTTTACAGAGAAAATGTTTTAAAAATATGCATACAAAATATGTATTTGTATAAGCAAAAAATATTTATAACTTGAAGATAATTAGTTAGTTAGTTTTGGAAAATAAGTTGTTAAACATGCCAAGAGTTTTCCACTGTTCCTAGTTCAAAAATTCTGTTCTTCATTGGCTTAGAAAGAGTTCATTAAGGAAGAAATTCCTGATGGGAATTAACTGTGTCAGATAGTCATACGCTGAAGTTTGTATTTTCCATTCTATCTTGGGAAGTTGTTTTCCTCTAGAATTTATTTTCCAAACTGTGATTCTCAATTAACAGAAAAAGCAAAGTATAGTTTATTAATGAAACAAAAGAACAATACACTTGATTATTTTTTGGCATATGATACTCTTTAGATGAATTGTAAACAAACAAAAAAAATTATGCATCTGTGAGAGAAGGGTATTCAAACAGAATCAGTGTTTTCCATGGAAACTTGTTTTGTAATTGTGTCACTGGCACAAATCAAAGTTCCATGTTGACTTGCAGCCATTCCCCAAGGGTGTTTCAGAGAGAGGCTGTGCCCAGTTTCTTCAGCATAAACCAAGAAAGAAGAGTGATGAGCTGAAATGCTTTTGCTCGAAGGTATAAGGCATGTTGTTCACCACAGTGACAAGTTTTGTACAGCTTTATTATCTCTCCTTCCTAGTGAAGCACATAAGGCTACATAAAATAGTGCTGTTAAGTGGGACAGAAGGATGTACAAGATGTAGAGGAGGGCTGCACTTCACAGTATCTCTGGAACTCAGGAGGGATTACTAATTCTCAGCCAGTTGGGTGACTGAGGGAATTCACTAAAATTCAATATTGGACAGCCAGAGACTCAGGGAGACCCAGAAATTCTGGTGTTCTAAATAGAGAACAAGAAAGAATACATCAGTGCCAAGCTGGTGGTGGCAGCAATACTGGATCACCACAGAGGGAAGAGTAACACGTAGGGAAAGGGAGGGAAATATAATAAATACCTGGATAATGGAAAAGCAGTGTGATCTTAGTGGAATCAGAGGCTACATAGTGAGCTGGTGTTTGAAAAGTGCTCCATGTTTCTCAACTTGTGAGTGGAGAGCTTAGGTAGGGCGCCATCTTGTGGAGGCCATGCTGGAGCTTACTGCTGCGGGAACACTGAAGAGCATTGCAAATATTGTTTCATTTTTAAAAAAATATTTTCCTCCCTTTTGGCCTTCATTTTCTAGCTCTTTTCTGCTTTCCGACTTTTCCTCTTTTAAATATTACAACTGTTCTTTTGGCTTCCTTACCCACTGTCTTTTCTCTTAATGAATTGCACTTCTATCATCTTTTAAAACTATTTAGTTTGTGTAATTTTTGACCCTAACATGTATGTTGCTGTGGCTATTAAGATTGTGGATGTCATAGTCGACACCTGGCATTTACTTTAATGCTATGTTTTGTTCAAAGCTATTTGTTGTTGTGGCTATTGTTTTGACCCCACACTCTATTTTTGTTGATCTTAGTGTTGTAGATACCATGTTTGACACCTGCTATTTATTTTAATGCTGTGTATCTTCACTGATGTTGTGATTGTTGTTTTACCCTCAGTTTCTGTGACATGCTTGGGTGCTGCTGAGCTACACCCCCAACCCAGCTCAGAGAAAACACACCTCGAATCACATACAAAATAACCCCGTTCAAACTTTGAATATATTTTAACAAAGAGAATAGGGAGAGATAAAAGGAAAATAATGTATTGTTGAAGGGGTTGTAAATGATGATCAAGCGAGTTCTTTAGCATTAAGAATTAGCATTGGTCAGGTATATTAACATTTTTTATTCAGGAAGCAAGTATGAAAATACAAACGATATGTGTTTAAGTCATGCCAATGTTGTGGAATTTATATCTTTTGGACAATGATTTCAAAAAAGGAAGAGTGAAAGATGACACTAATGACCAATAAATTCCAAAACTTTGTTAATCAATGAAATTCTGAAATAGTGGTACATTGGAAAGAAAAAGAACCAGTGCAGTTGTGATAATGTTAAGCTTGGGTGTTTCTGAAATCCGGATTCAGTCTTGAAGACAAAGTAAAGTAACTGTCTCAAGCAGGAAGTGATTTAATGTAAGGAATTAGAGATTTACATAACAGAAATCTGAAGAAAACAGAGGCCAAAGAAGCTGCTTCTAAGATCCAGAGAACCAGGAATGCTGATGTTGCACATAATTATCCTGGAGGGACCTCAGATGGCTGTACCACCAAAGGGCACAATTTACAGAAGGATATGCAGAGACTTTTGGCATGTCTTCACATCTGCCAAAGCTATTGATGGACTTGCCTGCCACTTCTAATCTTTCACATTAATCACATTTAGCATATCAGAAATGATGAGTACCAAATGGTTAGATTTTATTCATTCTACCAACACTCACATATGTTTAAAAATGACCTCAGTATGGCAATACCTTGGAAACTTGGAAGGGAAGAACCATTTGACCCCAGTTAGCCCACTCCTCAGTATATACCCAAAGGACTTAAAATCAGCATACTATAATGATCCAGCCACATCAATGTTTATAGAAGCTCTATTCACAATAGCAAAGCTATGGAACCAACTAGGTGCCTTTCAATAGATGAATGGATAAAGAAAATGTGGTCTATATACACAATGGAATACTACTCAGCCATAAAGAAGAATGAAATTATGGCATTTAGTGGCAAGTGGATGAAACTGGAGATTATCATGATAAGTGAAATAAGCAAATCTCCAAATATCTTTCTTTCTGATATGTGGATGCTAACCCATAACTAAGGAGAGTAGGGAGGGGAAATATAGATGTTCATTGGATTAGACAAAGGGGAATGAAGGGAAGAGAAGTGGGGTAGGAATAGGAAAGACAGTAGAATAAATCAGACTTCACTTTCCTATGCTTACATATGCATACACAATCACATCATATACAACCACAAGAATGGGATCCAGATTGGACTGGGATGCACTCCATGTGTTTATACATCCTCCTGTCATGTATAGCTAAAACCAACAGATTTTAAAAAGCCATATGTTTCCCAGTGCAAAAAAAATTTACTTATATCTGGCCTAATTGGAATGTTGCATCCTTTGACCAACATTTCCATTTCCCCTTACCTCCAACCTTTGGAAACCCTCTGCTTCTATGAGTTTGACAATTTCATCTTCTGTAGGTAAGTGAGACTAAGAAATATTTGTCTTTCTGGATATGGTTTACTTCACTGAACAAATGTCCTCAAGATTCAAGATTCAACCATCTTATTGCTAATATCAGGATTTCATTCATTTTTTAGGATATCTGATCTTCTGCTATAGAACAACCACACATACAATTTTATTTACCCATTTTGCATTAGTAGACTTTATAGAGGTTTCCATGTCTTGCCTGCCATCAATAACACTGTGATGGAAATGGGAGTATAGATTATCTTGAGATCTAGATTTCATTGCTTTTGGATATGTATCCAGAAGAGCAGTTTGCTGGACCATATGGTGTTTCTATTTCTATTCCTAATTTTGGGGGAATCTCCATACTGTTTTCCATAATCCTTGAACCAATTTACATTTTCATAAATAATATAAAAATATTTCTTGTTCTTCATATCCTTATCGGTACTTGTTATCTTTTGTCTCTGAGATAATCACTCAATAGTTAGGCAAGATGAATGAGTTCTAGAGATTTCATACACTGCATGGTGATTACAGTTAACTATACTGCATGGTATACCTAAAATTTGCTAGGAAGATAGATCTTAGGGGTTTGCTTCCACCCCACACATAAATGAAGAGAAGAAAAACTTGAGTATTTATAGTGATGAATATGTTAGTTAGCTTCCTTATGGTGATCAATTCACATGTGCACATCATAAACCAAAACATCAGATTGCACACTTTATATATGTTTGGTAAATATGCAGAGTTCCTATTTATATAAAAAATATTTTTCTAATTTAATATTACACATGAAATTCCCCAGCCTAGATCTTGATACACTTGATGAAGACATTCTAAATACAAATTCAGTCTCTGGACTAAGTAATACAATGCAAATTTTTGACTAGATAATGTTGTAAGAGTAATATCTATTTTCAAATTCAAATAACTGATGTATTCAATGCACCTGAAAACGTTATACAAATTTAACAAAGAACAGAGTTCAACACAGGAAATTAGGCAGGGACACACAACTGGATGATGAATATTCCTGAAATCATTGTTACACTTATAAGTTATATTTATAAGTTACACTTATATTTATTAATTTTGTCCTTTAAAAACTGTAAGGACTGTCATTTAGAGACTGTATGTCAACAACTTGGTAACAAATTCGTATGTGTTATTTAAATAGTCCTCACAGCCATCTCCTGAGGCATCTTTTAATGCTCTCATTTTGCAGATGAAAAAACCTAGGTACACAGAGTTTAAATAACTTACCCAACAGCATAGTAAACATAAGCTGAGACCCACGGCCACTCCTGTCTGCCTCCATAGCCGGGGCAGTGAACAACAGTGCTGCACGGTGCCTTCTGAATGCCGAACACAGGGTGAATGCAGAGTGTACAGCTATCCGTGAGGTT
Source organism: Urocitellus parryii (assembly GCF_045843805.1). Lineage (NCBI taxonomy): Eukaryota > Metazoa > Chordata > Mammalia > Rodentia > Sciuridae > Urocitellus > Urocitellus parryii. The sequence goes on from NC_135531.1 coordinate 114,074,740, forward strand.
CATCTTGTTGACATGCTATTTGACTATTTAAATTATCTCCTTCCCCAGATAGTTTTTCTGGTGACTTTTGGAACTGGGCAACAGTGGGGGAAAAAAAGAGAAATATATATATATATATATATATATATATATATATATATATATATATATATATATATATAAAATAAAAAAGAAGATACTGTGGTAGAAATGGAAATTCAGAACTCAAAAATTAAATGGCAGTATTTTTCACCACTTTAGCTTCTGTGGCAGCAACTGTTCATCGTTAGTATTAGACTAAGCAAGGTATAAGAGTCTGTGCGGCTAGTTCTAGCTCACAGTGTCGTGTAGGGTAGGTGAGAAAGAGACTCCTTACAAAGGACATTGACAAATTCCTGAAATCAAGGGACCCAGACTTGAGGCCTGCTTTTTGATTTATATAACAAGACCAATTTTTGCTTACTGCAAATGGGAGAAAAGTCACTTTTTAAAAAACACTCCATAGAGCATGTCTTAAATAGTTAATGCTAATAACATCCCAAGAAATCTTTGTAAATGCCATCTCTTAGCTTGTTCTCTAAATGCAAAGGTTAGAAACCATTTCAGGAAGCAAGGGCACATGTTTTAAATGACTTCTCCTTTCATAAGCTGCTGTAAATTTATATACATAATTCATTGCTTTTCATTAAAGAATAATTCCAAGAAAAGAAAATAACAGATTAAGGAAGAGATCTAACATTGGAAAGGAGGTAAAAAGCCATGTCCGGACATCTTTCTAGACATATTATGGCACTTTTTTAGACAGAATATTGCAAGATATGTAGACAGTTTGTTATTGGGAAGAATATAGATAACCTTATGGTATTCAATGCTGTAACTATACAACTAGCCACAATTGGCTGAATTTGAATTTAAATGAACTAAAATTAAGTACAATTAAAAATTGAGTTTCTTGGGGCTGGGGAGTGGCTCAAGTGGTAGTGCGCTGACCAGGCATGCGTGCGGCCCGGGTTCGATCCTCAGCACCACATACCAACAAAGACGTTGTGTCCGCCGAGAACTAAAAAATAAATATTAAAAAATTCTCTCTCTCTCTCTCTTAAAAGACCCTGTCTTCAAATAAAGTATTAAAAAAATTGAGTTTCTTTATTATATTAGGTACCATATATAGATTTAAAAAATCCTAACAAGCAAGAGAGGTAGTCTTCTCTGTCCAAAACCATTGCTTAATCATTCCTGCTCTTAGTATTGGAGGTAATTTAATAAGAGTTCTAGAGCTAAAATTCTTTAAATTCATTATAATTATTTCTTTGAGTTGAAATATGTCCCTTGGTATCCTATAGAGGATTTATATCTGTAAGCTTTATCTAATGATCTATGAAGTTAAATATCTAGAAATCTTTCTCCTCAAAAAAGAAGAGATTTTTATTACATATGCATATGTATGTTAAGTATACATATACACACACATATATATATAAGACAATGCTGTGAAATTATTTGAATTAAAAAAAATTAACAGACATTTTGTTAATTGTTATGTTTAATTGAATCATTCTTTTACTATAATATAAACTCAAAACTCAAATTTCACAAAGTAAGACAATTTGTCTTAATATTTTTACTGTCCTGGACTTTGTGTCCCTCTGTGATTAATAAATGTTAAAATATCACCCTAAGATAGGTTACCTCAAGTTCTCTCATGGAATTCCCATGTTTTCTTTTTTTTAAAATCTATTAGGTGTTTAATTTATTCTACACAGACACTCAAACTAGTGAATGTCTGCATAAATGTTTGATGTTTATTAACATAAAGAATGTAAAATTTATTAGGAATATAAATAAAAGATTCTTCAATTTGTAGGTTGAATTTGTAGGACAAATTTGTCTAAAAGTTTTAGCCAATTCATTATTTTTTTTTTTTTTTTTTTATTTATTTATTTTTCTCGGCGGACACAACATCTTTGTTGGTATGCGGTGCTGAGGATCGAACCCGGGCCGCACGCATGCCAGGCGAGCGCGCTACCGCTTGAGCCACATCCCCAGCCCTAGCCAATTCATTATTATATATTAAAATATTTGGGGCTGGGTCTATAGCTCAGTGGTAGAGTGTTCGACTAGCAAGTGTGAGATACTGGGTTTGATTGTCAGCAACACATAAAAATAAATAAATAAAATAAAGGTATTGTGTTCATCTACAATTAAAAAATATATATTTTAAAAATATTAGTATTGCTATCTAGTTTCAATTTTTAAGTAGTCTATTATCACTATTTCTATTGCAGTTATTATTTGGGAATGAGAATCTTCCTGAGTTGGCCTTTGCTCAAAGATCATCAGTGAGATGATACAACACAGAGAATGTTCCATTTTTAGATCAAACAAATATCATGTGATATATAATTTACTATTCTTTCGGATTATCTTTTTTTGTGTATCAACACTAATATTGATAAGCATTTAAAATTTGCTTTATTTAGAAAAGATTTTGTACTTTATAGGCCTTTACTGACATTTTTGTTTAGATTTTCAACTTTTCATTTTATATATTAGGTAACCTGAAATACTATACACTTACTTACAGGATTGGAGGAGGCCTACAGAAACTTTGCTTCAAACTACCTCATCCTCATCATCTAATCAGAGATACCCAAATTGTGACTGTGACTCAAACAAGACCACTTAGCTCTTCTTTAGCTTGTGCATGTGTGTGTCTATGATATATTACATAAATGTGCATGTATGTATGTATGTATGTACATAATTATTCACATATACAGTAACAAAGGAGAAGAAAGAAGGAGGAAGAAAAAGAAAGAACATTAGTATTTTTGTAACCGTGACTATGATATTCTCAGGAGCTTCAATTAGACATAGTATACTTAAATACTTACAGTGTACATGAATACTTATCAGTATTTCCTTGGAATACCATTGAAGCTACACACCACTTTGGAAAGTCTTTTAATCTTGGAGCATTATATTTCCCTTCCTTCCATTAGAGAGTCTTTAATTTCTCCCAGTATAGTTTTATATTTTTCTGGGCTCAGGGGCTTTTCACATCTTTTTTTTTAGATCTATTCTTTAGTATTTTATGTTTTCTGATGCTATTATAAAAGATTATTCTAAAAGTTTTATTTTCCAACATTTTGTTGCCAATGAAAAGACATATAACTGATATTTATATTGATTTTATACCCATAACGCTTTCTGAAATACTTCTTATAATTTATGTCTAGATAGATTTTGAATTTTCTATGGGTCATTGTCAAAAAATAATTTTGTTTCTTCCTTTTCAATCTACATATGCTACAATTCTTCCTCCTTCCTTCCATCTTTCTTTTTCTTTCTTTCTTTCCTATAACTAGGAACTCCTGATTGATGCTCATGATAAATTTTAGTAGAAATCTTAATTCAGATTAGTATATTCTCACTTATTTCTAGTATATTAAAGGCTTTATTATCACTGGATATTGAATTTTGTCAAATTATTTTTTTATCATTTATTTCAGTGATCACAATTGTTGCATAGATGTAGTAACTTATATTAATTTTGAAATGCCAAAATGTCTTTGATTTCTGAAAGACACTCAACTAAATAACATTGTAAATCACTGTATTTGGTTTTCTAGTAAATTTTATAACAGTGACTGTGTTTCAAAATAAAATTGTCCTTAATTTTCCTTTATTCTGGTATCTTAAGTTCTAACAGAGTTTATTTTGACCTCATTCAATGTTTTTTTTAAGTTCTTTTTGTTTGTCTTTTGCAAGAAATTTTGTATCTTTTAAATATTCAGAGGAAGTACCAGTGAAATCATCTGAGCTTGCAGTATTTATGGACATATGTATGTCGTGACTTGTGGATAGGGGGTTAACTATGATTTTTATTTCTCTAAATAAGTGTTTACTCATCATATTTCTTATTTCCACTTTGAAAAACATTTTTGAATTCTAGGAATTTTTCCATTTGTCCATAATTTCAAGCTTTTGTCATCAATTTGCTCATAATATCCTCATTATCCTTTTAATGGCTGTGTAAGCTAATATCTCCTACACTCCTGACAGTGTTCATTTGTTATTTCTTCTTGTCTGCATGATCCCCTTGCCTCTCTATTTTCTTTCTCTTCATCAACTACTTAACAGGCCAAACCATTATCAACTGTATAAGACTTTAAAAAGAAACATTTTGTCTTTCTTAGTTATTTTCTTACTTTTTGGCTCTCAACTTTATTAATTTTTCTCCTACTGTCTTTGTGATTGCTGATTTTCCCCCTCCTAAATTATTGAGTTAAATCACATCAATAACTGATTAAATATTTCTCTTTTATAACATGTGAATATAATGCTACATATTTCCCTGTAAGCCCACCATTATCTATATCCTACAGTTTTTTAATTTTTTTTTAATGGTTATAGATGGACAGCATGACTTTATTTGTTTAGTTTTTTATGCAGTGCTGAGGATTGAACCCAGTGCCTCACACATGCTAGCCAAGTGCTCTGCCACTGAGCCACAGACCCAGCCCCTATCCTACAGTTTTGATGTCTTTATTTTCACTATTATTTAGTCCAAAATTTATAATGTCCATTGTAATTTCTTATTTCACTACTAGTTAATTGAAATAATATATGGAGACTTTCTACTACTTATTGCTATTGACTTATAGTGGAGTTACAATATAGTAAGATACATTTTCTTTAACCATTCATCTGTTGAAGGGTGCCGGGTTTCTGTTCTCACGTCTAAAAGGCTCAGGGGTCACTCCAGTTAAACTGAGCTAACTGGGCTGCACGAAATAACCACACAAGAGACACGAATACTTTTTTCTTTGGGGTCACTGTGACGGCTCCTCTGACCTTAAGGGTCCAGGGAGAGAGAGAGAGAGAGAGAGAGAGAGAGAGAGAGAGAGAGAGAGAGCACATGCTCCCTTTTATTGAGGAGAAGCTATTCAAATGAGGCAAGGGGTCAGGATTCAGGGGGCTGAGTCTATCTTCGTGATGTCCACTGTCAGCAGGTTGACGGACACCTGGGTGGGCCACACCCAAGGGCACAGTAAGAGAAGGGGACACACACAAGGCACTTCCATGGAAAATTCTATCCTAAACAGGGCAAGGGGTTATATTACAAAGGAACAGGTGAGCATAGCTTCACCCATGGGGCTGTAGCAAGACACACCCATGCACGAGACACAGACCACATTTCTGTGACTGAGCGCCTCAGCACCCAGCAGGGGAGTGTAACTCAGTCACGTGTAAAGGTTGGCCTCCCACAAAAGGGCACCTAAGTTGGTTCCATAGTTTAGCTATTGTGAATTGAGCTTCTATAAACATTGACATGTCTGGGTCAGTGTAGTATGCTGATTTTAAATCATTTGGGTATAAATTGAGGAGTGGGATACCTGGGTCAAATGGTGGTTCCATTCTGAGTTTTCTGAGGAATTTCCCTACTGTTTTCCAGATTGGTTGCACAAATTTGCAGTCCTGCCAGCAATGTATGAGTGTACCTTTCTTCCCATTATATATCAAAGTGCATAAATACATCCTACTGTCATGTATAACTAATTAAAACAACTAAAAAAATAAAATATATATATAGATTTGTTGAACTTGTTTTATGGCTTATCATTCTTGACATACAATGGTGACTTCCTCCATCCGTTTTTTCTTCAGGAGCTTTTCTAACCTCTTTAGAGTAATTATTTCCTTCATTCTAATCTAATTAGCTTCTAACACAGCACCATTTTTACTTCTTTCACAACATGTTATCTGCATGATTTGTATTTATATATGTCTGTGTGCATGTGTCTGTGTGAATGTACTTATTCTTTGACTTCAGGGACTATATCTGTTTTTCTTTTTATTTGTTCTTTTTAGATATACATGAGAGTAGAGTGTATTTTTGACACATTACATACACATGGAATATAACTTGTTATATTTAGGAGCTAATTCTCGTGGCTGTACTAGTGTGGTGTTTCACCAATCTTGTAGATCTTATATTCATGTATGAACATAGAAAAGCTTTGTCTGATTCATTCTATCATCTTTCCTATTCCAATTCCCTCTCCTTTCCATCCATTACCTTGTGTCCAATTCAATGAACTTCTATTCTTCCTCCCTCCCCACTTATTGTGTGTTAGCATCTATGTATCAGAGAGACATTTGACCTTTGGGTTTGGGGAACTGGCTTATTTCACTTAGCATGATAGTCTCTAGTTCTGTCTATTTATCATTATATGTCATAATTTAATTCTTCTTTATGGCTGAAAATATTCCATTATGTATATAGACCATATTTTATTTATCCATACAATTTTTGAGGGGCACCTAGGTTGGTTCCATAGCTTGGCTATTCTGAATTAAACTGCTATAAACATCAATGTAAGTGTCCCTGTAGTATGCTGATTTTAAGTCCTTTGCATATATGCAAAGCAGTGGGATAACTGGGTCAAATAGTGGTTTTCTGAGAAATCTCCAAACTGATTTACTGAGTGGTTGCACCAGTTTGCTCTCCCACCAGTAATGTATAAGAGTACCTTTCCTCCCACATCTTAACCAACTTTTATTTTTACCTGTATTCTTTTAAATTACCATTCTGATTGGAGTTAGATTGAATCTCAGTGTAGTTTTAATTTGCATTTCTCTAAGTACTGGAGATGTTTAACATTTTTTTATATATTTGTTGATGGATTATATTTTTTCTGTGAAGTGTCTATTCAGTTCCTTAGCCCATTTATTGATTGGGTTATTTGTATTTTTGGTATTAAGTTTTATGAGTTCTTTATATATCCTGAAGATTAATGGTCTATCTGGACTGCAGGTGGCAAAGATTTTCTCCAATTCTATAGACTCTTTGTTCATGTACTTGCTCATTTCCTTTGCTATGAAGATTTTTAGTTTGAGACCATCCTATTTCTGGATTTCTTGATTTTGCTTCTTGCATTTTAGGAGTCTAAGCTGACATGGTGGAGAGTAGGGCCTACTTTTTCTTCCAAGAGGTGCAGGGGCATTGGTCTTATGCCTAGGTCCTTGATCCACTTTGAGTTGAGTTTTGTTCAGGATGAGAGACAGTGGTTTAATTTTACTTTTGTATATATGGATTTCTAGTTTTCCCAGAACCATCTGTTGAAGAGGCTATTTTTTTCTCCAATGTATGTTTATGGTGACTTTGTCTAGTATGAGATAACTGTATTTATGTGGATTTGTCTTTGTGTCTTCTATTTTATACCATTGGTCTTCATGTCTGTTTTGATGCCAGTACCAAGCCATTTTTGTTACTATGCTCTATTGAATAATTTAATTGGCATTGTGATGCCTCCTGCTTCACATTTCTCACTGAGGATTGTTTGGTGATTCCAGGTCTCTGATTTTTCCAAATGAATTCCATGATTGCTTTTTCTATTTCTATGAAGAATTTCATTGGGGTTTTAATAGGAATTGCATTAAATCTGCCTAAAACTTTTGATAGCTTGGCCATTTTGACAGTATTAATTCTGCCTATTCAGGAGGTTGGGAGATCTTTCCATCCTCTAAGGTCTTCTTCAATTTCTTTATTTAGTGTTCTGCAGTTTTCATTGTAGAGGTCTTTCATCTCTTTTGATAGATTGATTCTAAAATATTTTATTTTGTTTTTTGAGGCTATTGTGAATGGATTGTTTTACTAATTTCTCTTTCAGCTGATTCATCATTGGTCTGTAGGAATGCAATTGATTTATGGGTGTTAATTTTATATCCTGCTACTTTACTGAATTCATTTATGAGTTCTAGAAGCTTTATGGTGGAGTTTTTTTGGGTCTTCTAAAAATAGAATCTTGTTGGAAAATAGGGATAGTTTGAGTTCTTCTTTTCCTACTCCTATCCCTTTAATTTCTTTCTTTGGTCATTTTGCTCTGGCTAGGGTTTCAAGGACTGTGTTGAATAGAATTGGTGAAAGAAATTACCACTGTATTGTTCAATTTTTAGAGGCAATATTTTTAATTTTTCTCCAGCTAAAATGATGTTGGCCTTGTGTTTTATATATATAGATTGCACAATGTTGGGGTATGTTTCTACTATGCTTAGTTTTTCTAAGTGTTTTGAGCATGAATGGATACTGAATTTTGTCAGATACTTTTTTTCTGCACTGAAATAATCATGTGATTCTGTTCTTTAAATCAATTGAGGTGATGAATTATGTTTATTGATTTCCATATGTTGAGAAAACCTTGCATCATTTGCATGAACCCCACTTGATCATTGTGTACTATCTTTTTAATATGATTTTGTATTCGATTTGCCAGCACCATGTTGGTATTCTTTTTTCCCATACTGTTTTCTCTGTCTCTCATGGGTCTTAGAATATAGATAGGCACTGAAGCAATATTTGATTAATTAATGAATCTATGTACCAGTATTTTAAATTTCGGCTACAGGCAAAAATGGCCAAATGAGAATATGTGGCATGCCTAGAGATATCCAGAGATACAACTTCAAAGAACAGGTTAAAAGAAGAGATTGTGGTGTGATGGGCTGAAAAGGAAAGATTTGAAGAATAAAAGGAATGTTGGGACAATAACATACTATTTATATTAAAGAAGAAAATAGGTCATGGCAGCAACAAACAATAACTCTCATATGCTACAAAGAGGTCAAGAAGAATAACAGCTATAACTTGATCTTTGACTTATGTAGAAAGATGCTGATGACAAGGATAAAAGTAGATCATGAGAGGTGGAAGCTAGATTTCAGAAAATTTAAAGTGGATGTGATGCATTTTATCAAATACTGTCTAAGTTTTCATATGATCAAAAATAGAATATTCTTGTTTCACTCCATACAATGTACATACATATTTATTAAACTTGAGATGTAAGAAAGACCTTAGTTTTACTTTTCTGTTTGACTGAAATAAGATTTAAAACCTGCTGGGCTTAGTGGTGCACACTTGTAATTCTAGCTATTTGGGCTGCTGAGGTAGGAGAACTGGAAGTTTGAGGCCAACCTGGTCAACTTAGTAAAACCCTGTCTCAACATAAATGATTCAATTTTATTTAACTCAGATTTCCTAGTGTGTCCCAAATTTACTTGACTACCTCTTGTCTTTTTTTCTTGTAGTAGTTATTACTTTTCAGCTGACTTTTTTTAATCTTATGGAGCATTTTGAGGAAACTTGACTTACATTAGAGGGTTTTAACTATTGAACAAAGAGTGTTTAATAAAACAACAAAGACAGGTTTCACCTAGATTTTCTATAAAGGCTTTGCTGATGATGGCTTAATATGTACTTCATATTGTTCTGATAGGAGGAGGAAAGTTATTCCTGAGATAATTTTAAAACTTCTTTAATGAAGTTATCCAGCTCTGATGACAAACATAATAAATAATTATAATTTTCATAATTTTAAAAGGCTACTTACAAAGACTAGAGGAGAGAAATTATGAAATTAGTTTTGCATCTGAAATTCACATGTGTACTTTCTGCAATAGAGCTATTGGTGGTGGAGTTGAGATGAAGATTCAGGTCTTGACCCTGGTTTGAGTGTTAGGTTAGGTGGAATCATTTGGCAATGTGCTGAATCTTTCAGAGCAAATAAGGTTTTGTTAAAAATTTCACACTGGGGATGTAAGGGATTTAACCTTAAAAACAGATGAACCGGGAACCTGACTTCTTATTGAGAGAATGTGTTGTTACTGCCAAAACCCCTGAAAATAATCTGTTCCTTAAATTACCTAAAAGCAATTTAAATGCAATCAGATAATGTGATGAAGTGTTTGGTGAGCTGTGGCTAACTCCTATTTATAGCCAATTGAGCTTTGAACGTGATTTGTATAAAGCATTGTGTGGCTTTGTGAAATCGTTTGTCAAGGAGAGGTAGCATGTTACTATTTACTTTCGAACCTAATATCATTTAGTTATTATCTTCTGTGGGACTTCTTTCTACTTTTATATTTCCAATACTCTATTACTATCCTTCCCCCACAGAAGGATTAAAAACAATGTATTTAATTTCAACAGAGAGAGAAAGGGATAAAGAGAGAGAGAAGGATTAAAATTATGTTTAAAAATGGCATATATTAAGAATGTGTTATAATGGGTTGCAGAAGAAATAAACAAAGTTTATAGTAACTGGTTAAAGTAGCATACTAAAGTTGTATGTTTAATTATGGAATTCTGATTGAATTTCCTAATAATAAGAAATTTCTCTATGATAAGATTTGTATAAAAATATTTACCTCAAATATTTTTAAGCTACATATTTATTGAGCACAACTTTTTGTCTGTATGTTTTCATTTTTCACTATATAAATGTTAAAATTCATTATTATTATTATTTGTTGTCTTTTTCAATGCCATTAGCAACCATGAAATGCAAATCAAAACTACACTGGATTCATCTTACCCAATTTACAATGGTGCTGAGAGCCATTGCCAAGTAGGAATGACACATCGAAATTTCCTTGCCAGCGTACCCGTACCCCATGTTGCTTAGAGGAAGGACTCATGGAAATGGACATTTGAAGTGACATTGCATGTATGTTTGAGAAAGGTGACCCTGCTCAAGGACCAGGGTGGATCCGGGTTTAAGGAGGATCCTACTGGATTAGGGCAGATCAGGTTTTAGGGAGTATCCCGCTCCTTGGATTTAGGGCGTTCCTGGTTTAGAACAATCTGGGTTTAGGGCTGTTCCAGGTTTAAGGTTATTCCTGCTGGGAAGAGGGCTTATCCTGATGCCTGAGTTCCCGTTGAGTTCTCGTGGAATTCAGAAAGTATTTGGGATAAAAAGCCTGGTGGAGTACGTGAATTTTGCGGGCAGAACTTGGATTTCCCCAGAACGTGTTTGTAGAGGGCCGGTGTGAAAACCGGAATAAAGAATTGCTGTTTGAATCTACAAGGTGCGAGGTGGCTCATGATTCTGTGCCCAGCCAGACTGTGGCACAATGGCATGAAGAATATAAATAATAATAAATGCTGATAAGAATTTTGGGGAAAAAACTGTGCTTGTACATTATTGGTGGGCCTGCAAATTAGGGGAAAAAACTGTGATTGTACATTTTTGGTGGGCCTGCAAATCTCCAACTATGGAGATTGGTATGAAAATTCCTCAAAAGAAAAGCCAAGTTGTAAAACCAGCTTAGGTGCCTATCAACTGATAACTGGACAAATAAAATGTGGTATATATACATAATGGAATATTACTTGGCCATAAAGAAGAATGAAATTATGTCATTTGCAGTAAATGGAAGGAATGGGAGAACATCATGCTAAGTAAAATAATCCAGACTCAGAAAATCAAGGGTTGAATGTTTTCTCTCGTTTTTGAAAGAGAGAGAGAGAGAGAGAGAGAGAGAGAGAGAGAGAGAGAGAGACAGAGAGAGAGACAGAGAGAGAGAGAGAGAGAGAAAGAGACAAAGAAATTTTTAAAAAGGACCTCATAATGGAAATCAACAGAGTAAAGTTAGGGTCTCAGAAGGGAGGGGAAAGGGAAGAACAGGGGAATAAGATCAACCAAATTATGCAATATCACATGAATTCCACATTTTTGTAAAATTTTAATGTAGCAATGGAAAAATGTATATACAATAAATAAATAGAAGGAGTACCAGAAGAGTAGAGGAAGAGGAGATAGGGAAGGGAGAATGGGAGGCAGAGTGAATTACTAGAAAATGTTTTGGAGCAAATTGAGTTATGTGCATATATGAACATATCACAATGAATCCCACTATTCTGTATAATTATAACACACGAATAAAAACATAAATAAACAAAATAACCTCAGATAAATAGAGAAAATTAAAAGCCTTAATTAGTCAAAAAAGAAACAAAAAATTATAGGTAATTTAAACTCACAGAATCAAAAAAGAAGTGAATTCACTTGTGGGAAAAAAAACACAAGTTCAAAATAACACAATTCTGGATAAAAAATACAAAAAAAAATTATCAAAGATAAAATGGACTGCAGTAGGAAACACACACACACACACACACACACACACACACACACACTCCAAATCAACACAACAATAATAAAAGAAGACAGGATAATTTTCATTTATGATTAGTGGGGTTTACCTTAGATTTTTATGGTTATCAAAATAAAGATTTGCACAGATCCTATAATACAAACAATAAAAAGTGTTGGTGAGGATGTCAGGGAAAAGGCACACTCATACATTGCTGGTGGGACTGAAAACTGATGCAGCCAATCTGGTAAGCAGTATGGAGATTCCCTGGAATCTTGAAAACTTGAAATGGAGTCGCCGTTTGACCCAGCTCCTTGGTCTATACTCAAAGGACTTAAAAACAGCATGCAACAGGGTTGTGGCCACATCAATGTTTATAGTAGCACAATTCACAATAGTCAAACTGTGGAACCAACTCAGATGCCCTTCAATAGATGAATGGATAAAGAAACTGTGGCATATATACACAATGGAATATTACTCTGCGGCATTAAAAGGGAATAAAATTATGGCATTTGCAGGTAAATGGATGGAGTTGGAGAATATCATGCTAAGCGAAGTTAGCCAATCCCCCCAAAAAACAAAGGCTGAATGTTTTCTCTGATAAGTGGATGCTTATCCATAATAGGGAGGCATGGGATGAGTGGAGAAAGTTTGAATGGGGCAAAGGAGAGGGGGAGAGAGGCCATGGGGATAGGAAAGATGGTGAAATGAGACAGATATCACTACCCTAGATACATGTATGATTGAACTGATGGTGCGACCCTACTTTGGGGTAGAAGCAGAGAAGACAAAAATTGTGCTGCATTTGTGTACAATAAATCAAAGAACATTTTGCTGCCTTGTATAACTGATTAGTATGAATGAATGAATGAATGAATGAAGAAATAAATAAATAAATAGATAAGATTTATTTTCTAAGGCTAAGAATTAATAAAGAAGCAAACAAACAATATAGCCAGAATTTTTAAAGTAATGCTTTTTAGAGAGTATTATGGGGGGTGGAACATGGAGTGGGTGAACTTTGGTGTAAGCAAGGCTGATATAAATTAATATTATTTAGAGCAGGTTTTGAGTTTTGGAGTTGAATGTTTGTAGTTGGACAGGAAGAAAGGTAAAGATCAGGAAGTATTTGGCTTGTTCTCCTTTGTCTCTAATCCACTGGAGACATCAGTGTGGCCCATGAATGGTGTGTGCAGTGAAGGATGGGTAGAGAAATTAAAGGGTGTACTTAACTCTCATATCCCTTTGCATAGATATTATTGGTGGCTTTCATTCTACTGATAATTTTGGTGTCATTATTAAATTATTTATCAGGAATATTAAAGCAAAAATTATTGATGCTGAACAGCAAAGACAGAACAAGGACTTAAACAAGACAAATAGATGAAATAGCTTTTTGTGTAACTCTTCAATATGAAACAAAGTATTTGCTGTTCAATTGCAGTCCTTTAGACTCAACTTTTCAGTGCATCATAATTTTTGTTTATGCACGGATGAGTTATAGCATGATTTTTGGGTAGTGAAGCAACTTGCCAATAGATTCAAACATGACTTTGCATCTAAATGGCTCATTATACCATAGAAATGGAAATAAAACATTATTTTATATATATTGCAGTGTAATAAAAAGTAACAATATAAAATAAACCTGGAAAAAACTGTTGATATATTCATTGACTTTTGTAAATGTTTGTGGTAATAATTTTTGCAAAAGGTGAATCAATAGAATCATATTTGAAAGTAAGTTAGCCATTAGCTACTGAATTCTCTGTTTTATTCTCTTGTTTTCTCTTCATGTCCATATGAATGACTTTAAGTCAATAACTCTTTTTGCCATCTTTTAAAAACATTGCATAAACTGACTTCTTCACTCACAAATTAAATTTAAAAATACAATATAAGTACAGCAGTAGCTTTTGATCCTCTGCAGCATGCACTCATCAAATCCGGGTAGTTAGCATTTCCATCTTGTTTCTTTAGGTTTAGATCCTTTAAGTACCTCTTTTCTAGTTTCTCATAAAATACACAACAGTATACTGCAATTATAATTATCTTATGGGGGGCTGGGGATGTGGCTCAAGCGGTAGCGTGCTCGCCTGGCATGTGTGCGGCCTGGGTTCGATCCTCAGCACCACATACAAACAAAGAGGTTGTGCCCGCTGAAAACTAAAAAATAAAATATTAAAATTCTCTCTCTCTCACTCTCTCTCTCAAAATAAATAAATAAATAAATAACCTATGGTTCTGTAGAACACTAGAGCTTTTTCTGCTCTCTAACTGTGTTTGGGTATCTGTTATCTAACCTCCTGTTTCCTCCTTCCCTTTCCAAGTCTTGAGTAATCAATATTCTACTGTTTTTCATTTTAAAATTAACTTTTTAAGTTTCCACATATGAGAGGAGATATGCAGTATTTTATCTTTCTGTATCTAGCTCATTTCTCTTAACATAATGTCATCCAGTTTCATCCATACTGTCACAAATGATACGATTGTCTTCTTAGGTATGGCTAATGTTTCATTTATATATATATATATATATATATATATATATATATATATATATATATAATTTTAAAAATTGTATGCTAGTCAGTTTTTCATCACTGTGACCAAATTACCTGTCAAAAACAACTTATAGAAGGAAAAGCTTATTTTGTCCTCAAAATAAACTTATTTTGGTTTTAGTCCATGGTCAGATGACTCCTTCTGCTTCTTTCCGCCATGCCCCACCTACCTAATAATAATATATTCACATTACTAATCCATCAAATCAATCTACTGATGAAGTTGTGACTCTCAAAATCTAATAATCTTACCTCTAAGCATTCCTGAATGGTTTAACACATGAGGTTTTGGGGGGACATTAAAGACTCATACCGTAACATATTTATTTATCCCTCAATGGACACACACTTGATTCCATATTTGGCTATCATGAATAGTGTTCCATTTTATAATGCTGTTTTCATGACTCTTGGAGGAGGTAGAACACATTGCTAATTTTCCTCTCCTGCTTACTACTCTTCTACATCCATCTTAATTTTTTTTTAATTGATGCATTATGATTATACAAATAGTGGATTCTTTGGGATGTATTCATACTTGCACATAACATAATTTGAGGACCTGATAAATATACTGTTACATACATTCTTCTATAAACCCCATAAAAATATTAGGAGGAAATACATTCCTGTTTTTATAAATAAGAACACAAATGCAAAACATTAATAACATTCCCCTGATTTATAAGTAGTAATTACCAGAACTGGGTTTCAAATTCAGCTCTGATAAGCAGCAAGTGTTGTGATAGTTCCACTATATTCTGTTTCTGCCCAGTAGGACCATTCCAAAAATCTTTAGGAATCAGTTATTTTATTTAATTCACAGCAAATAAATATTTAATAACAATGCCTTTAATTATAGTGTTTTTGGGGTGGCTTTAAAAATATGAAATTTCCCATACAAGAATAATGTTACTTATTCTCTTCTGCTTGAGAATACCTAATGAGTTCTATATCTAACCACCACTGAAGACTAAGGAATATTAATATCAACAGGCACTATGGAAATGTCAAAGCTGTTTGTCTCTTCTTTACATTAGCATAGGCCAGCTCTGTTTACTAGCACCATTATACTAGTCTTAGATATTGCAAGCATACTTGTGTTGACCTTTTTCTCCTGCCTGTGAGCAACCCTTCGATTGCTCAAAACTTTTTAAAAACCAAAACTCTTCTTGGTTGGGTTTCAAGTTCTATATTAGATGCTAGGTACACAAAACAAGTATTGCCTGTCACTTGGAGTTTACTTTCTAGGGACATACACAGACATATAAATCAACAACGTGTGTGTGTGTGTGTATACACACATATATTATACAAAATGTATATGTATATAGTAATTATATAAATGCATATACAATTATGTATGTGTATGTATATGTGTATACACACACACACACACACACACACACACACAAATGCATATATGCATACCTCCAAAGGTAAAAAAGAAGATTGGTGTTTCTACAGCATAGTGAATGGATCAGAAAAATCACATAAAATGATACTAGAGGACTCAGTTGCTCCAGATTTTGTGATCAACTCAGCTACTTCAAATATCTTGGATTTCCCTCTAAGTATGGTGGATTAGCATTGAAGACAAAGGTTAGTAGTAGGGGATCTATTTGCATTTAAAAAAGAACTCTTTGACTTGGAGTGGTGGCACATGCTTGTAATTCCATCAGTTTGGGAGGCAGGAGGATCATAGGTTTGAGGCTAGCCCAGTATTTTTGCTATATCCTGTCTCAAAATAAAAATGAGAAAGGGCTGGAGATGTGGTTCAATGATAGAGCTCCCTAGGGTTCAATCCCCTGTACTGTGGGGAGGGAAAAGATAATCTGGCTGCTGAATAGGAGATGAACTGTAAGGGGCCAAAATTAGGAGGTTATTGTACTCAGGAGGTCAATGGTATTGCTACTCTCAATGAAGGAGGCAGTAATTAATGGTAATGGAGAGAAGTAGATGGATTCAAGACCTCTGAATGTGGCACATGAGCCAAGAATGAATCTTAAGTTTTTTAATTGACAAACTGATAATTTTGAGTGCCATTTAAGTGTGTTTGAAACTTCTGTAGAGAAGAAGAAACTTCATATCTCTGTTTTTATATAAAGTTTGTTGACACCCAGTTCGTGTCTTTATACATGTAATTTGGATAAAGATGTCCATCACATTCCACCATCCTTGCTAATCCCCTGTTCCCTCCCTCCCTTTTCTTCCCATCCCTCTTCCTTATCTAGAATTCATCTATTCCTCCCATGCTCCCCTTCCCTACCCCACTATGAGTTAGCCTCCTTATATCAGAGAAAACATTTGTTTTTTTGGAACTAGCTAACTTCACTTAGAATTATGTTCTTCAACACCATCCATTTACCTGCAAATGCTATGATTTTATTCTCTCTTACTGCTGAGTAATATTCCATTGTGTATATATGCCACATTTTTTAATCCATTGATCCACTTAAAGGCATCTAGGTTGGCTCCACAGTTTAGCTATTGTGAATTTGCTGCTATAAATATTGCTGTGGCTGTGTCCCTGTGGTATGCTGTTTTTAAGTCCTTTGGGTATAGTCTGAGGAGAGGGATAGCTGGGTCAAATAGTGGTTCCATTCCCAGATTTCCAAGGAATCTCCATACTGCTTTCCATATTGGCTGCACCAATTTGCAGTCCCACCAGCAATGTATGAGTGTACCTTTTCCCTCACATCCTTGCCAACACTTATTGTTGTTTGTTTTCATTATATCTGCCATTCTGACTGGAGTGAGATGATAGCTTAGAGTAGTTTTGATTTGCATTTCTTTGATTGTTAGAGTTTTGTAATAAGAATTTTAAGGCAAAAAAAAGTACATGTGTAAAGTCATGAATTGGCCTAAACATACTTTATATACAAAGATATGAAAAATTGTGCTCTATATATGTAATAAGAATTGTAATGCATTCTGCTGTCATGTATTTAAAAAATAAAATCAATTAAAGAGAGAGAGAGAGAGAGAGAGAGAGAGAGAGAGAGAGAGAAGAAACTTAGTAGTAACCATCTGTTGCTTGATTTGAACCTTCTCAGTTTTAAAGAAGTATAGAATACCAGAGTGGACATCTGAATGGGGCTGTCATAAATATGTGCCTGAAACTCAAAGATACAATCTGTACTAGAGAATTACAAATAAGGATAAACAGCATATAGTTGGTATTTAAGAGTAGAGGTAAAAGTAAGATCAAGTACAGAAAAAAGTATAGGAAAAAAGAAAAGAGGTCCAAAGATTAAACCCTGAGAAACTGTAAGTTTTAGTGATTGCATATAAAAGATCTAGATGTGTGTCTCAGACTGAAAAATGATAAAGAAAATGAGACTGTAGTTTCCAACATTCCAATAAGGGGGCAATAGGTTATGTGTTAAAGATGCTGTAAAAGTAGAACTTTAGTGTAATTAGAATTTGACAATATAGAATTTATTGGTTTCTGGTAACATAAAATCAACTCCCAAGTATCATAAAGAGTAATTTATTCTTATTATTCTAATAAGAGGGGAAGTCAAAACAACTTTAAGTTTGGTTAAGACAATGGCATAATTAAAAAAATAATCACTTTTCCTCTCTACAATATTTACCATAATGGCTCTGTCCTCAGGCCGGAGTCCAGACTACAAAACTTCCAAGCATTTTTGGTAGAAATGACAGCACCAAAGAAAAGAGACATTTTTAATTCCATGAGAATGCCAAACTCAGGATCTCTCAGTTGTCTCAGCACTCAGGTTGCATTGGCCAGAATTGCATAATATATTTATGCTTAGATCAATTGTTAAGGTTACTATAATCACTGAGACTGATTTATAAAATTTAGGGCCTACTCCCCAAAGCTGAAGATGGTTTAAAATTTCCTGGAAATGTCAGGAAGATGGAATACATATGAAAAACAATATAGCTTTGAAAGTAAGAAGGCAGCAAACAGATGTATCTAAGGGGGCAATCAGAAGTTTCTCCCACGTAGAAATACTGAAAGCAAACCAACAATTTACCTTGGCTTGGAAGATCTCATCACATTTAATTATTCTTTCATTTAGAGAGAATATTTTTCAGATGCTCAATATGTCTTTTGGTGACAAAATAAAGTGGAAAAAGTTGATATTAAACATCTACCCTTCTTCTTTTTTTTTCCTTCTTAACTTTCCTGTCATCTAGAGTTTTGGCTTGATTATTTTGTGTTTTTGATCTTCTCTTTTGTAGTCTGCATCTATGAAACTATATTTAATATTAGTCACATAAAAGAAGAAGAAACAAAAGGAGGAGGAGGAAGAGGATAAGTAGAACTACCCTGCCGCAGTCCGGCTGCAGCAAAATAATAGGGGGGGAGATGAGCAACTTGTGTACATTGATACAGCAGGAGTGGGAGCCATTTATTGAAGGACCAGAGCGGTATATATACATTCCACACAGCTTATCTTAATTACCATAAACTCGATACAGCAGTCAACCAATAAGGAATCTCCACACTTAATGGCTCCCTGGCGTTACTTCACAAACCACTCCCTCTGGCAAAATGCCAGGCGCCATCCTGACTTGTTTACAGACTCTAACACTACCATAGAAATATTATGCTCTCAGATTGATGGCAAAGATATTTTGGGTAGTGGATGTCTTCTGGTCTTCAACAAATAATTTACACAGTCCCTTATTTTGTTTAACACCATGAGCAGCAAAGCTTATTCTTAGCACAAAAGAAGTAAATGCTTATCATTTGTAAAATCAGCTAATTTTTATAAGATTAAGTGGTTTCCTGAGGTTAAATAGGTATTAAGCTATCTAGTGCACTTCCTTGGTAGCTGCTGTGTTAATATGACTAGAGAATACATACATATACAAATATACATAACTATTCTTTGTGCTACCATTCATTACAGCTTTCATCACAATCAACATGTGCTGAGTGCTGATCTATGTAGGTGCATTTCTGCTCAATTTACATGGGAGACATAAAAATTGCTCTCCATGTAAAATGCGTAGCACAGCATCTTTTGCCAGCTCTTGTCTCAAGAGAATTCTGCAGTTCTCATTCCCTCTACCAAGTGACAGGTCATGAAAAATTCATATTTCAGTTGGATTATGCCTCTTTATCACAGACATTGATTGGAAATTGTATTTTTAGCTTTGGTCTGTTGAATCCGGTTTCTACATTATAATAGAAAGATGGTATTTTTTAAATATTACTTGAAGACATTCAATTTATGGATTTTGAATAAATGCAATGTTTCTTTTAGACTTTATTATAGATTCCATATAGTACAAGATGATCTGAGATGATCTGAGTTGACCATGTTCTCATTTCCAAAATTACCTGGACTATAATTAAGTAATGTTATGAAATAAATGAACTAAACATACATAATATTTTATCTGTGAATATATGTGTTCTTTCCAGAGTAAAACATACCAGCATGCCATCATTGTTTAGTAAGAATTGAGTTTATAATTTGTACCTGGTGTCCATGACAGAGTTTCAAGGCCTAAAGACAGTGTGCTATAAAAATATTTATTTGGTCCTTGCCCTGGATTTCTGATATAGACCTCCAAAAAACTTTGAAATTTTTTGAATATTCAGTGTGGCTTTTGTGACTTAATGATATGACTCTTGGTTGATGGGACCCTAGGTAACTTCAGAATGAAAGCTACTCACAGAGGATGGAACTTCTAGCACCACACTCATCTCCAGAAAGGGAGAGAAGCTGGACACTGAGTAACAAAAACTTCTGAACAATGAGATTTGGAGAGTTTCCAAGTTGGTGAACATAGCAATATCCTGGGAAGATGGAGTGCCTGATGAGGCTTGGAAGAGCTTCACCATCCCCCTGCTCTCTACCTTGAACTCTTTATGATTTGCATCTTTTCAATAAGTCTGCATGGGAAGTATACCACTTTTTGTAGTTTTGTGAGCCATTAGAGCAAACTATTGAACATGAATGATGTGTGAAACCCCTAATTTTAAACAGCTCGGCAGAAGAGTGTTTAATTTGGGAATGCAATTTATAGCTGGTGTCTAAGGGCAGGTTTGAGGGACTGTGTCCTTAATCCTTGGAGGTCTTCACTACCTCCAAATAGTGTCAGAATTGAATTGTTTGACACTCAGTTACTGTCTGAGAACTGTTGTCAATATAGAAAAAAAAAACATTACTGCTGGCCATAGAGCTGGACTGTGCCGAGATTATTCCTACCTGGTCAGCTTCCTGTAACAGGCCCATCCACCCCTCCCCCACTAACAAGCAGATTTTATACTTTTCGATACTAGGTGATCTTTTCTTTTCCCTCCCTCCATCCCTCTCTTCCTTCCTTTATTCTCTTTCTTTCCTTTCCTTTTCTCTTTCTTTTTCTTCTCTTTCTTTCTTTTCTTTTTTCCTCTTTCTGGGTATTGAAACAAAGTGCTTTACCACTGAGCTACAGTCTCAAATTCCAGTGAACTTTTTTTTTTAAAAGGGTTTTATTACATTGCTGGGACTGGCCTTGAACTTGCCATCATCCTGTCTCAGCCTTCTGAGTTGCTGAGTGTGTACCACCACCTCCAGCCTTATAGGTGATGTGTCTATACTGAGGAAAAAATATGTCCTAGAAGGCCTAGCAGTGAGTCGACAGAGAATACTAAATCGGTAAACTCAGACATTTTTCAATGCATATTCTTCTCTTGCTGATGCTGTACTTGCAATAAAACTCTTCTCTTAGTACAAACTATGTTAGTCCTATGAATTGTTTTAGCAGTTGAACACTTACAGTGAATAACGCATAATTAACATAGATCTTTATACCGCTTTTTGCTGATAGTCTTAGTCATTTTAGAACAGTAGTAGATGATAGGAGAATTCAAGAATTTGACAATTCATCCTGTCAAGAAAATAACTTAGTAACTGGTATGTATTCCCCATATTTCTAAAAGTGAAAAAAAATTAGCTTCTCTATGAGAATTTTCCCCAAATATTGAGTTTAAATGTAAAACTTATAGAAAAGAAGAGGTAATAAAAAAATTAACAGACCATGGCAATTCAGCACCCACAGAATAATTTTCACTTTGTTATTTTTATTAATCATTCTAAAAATTCCATTTTTAAAAGGAGAGAATGTTCATTACTAATAACTTCATACTTGTCTATTCATTTCATATACTACTTGAATCACAAAGAAAATTCTGCAGGGATTTTAGTAAGATAATATATTTATAACATTCATTCATCTCCTCCTACAAGTATAAAAATTGAATTTGATCAATTATTTCAGAATTTTTGTGAATGCAAATAATTTTAGCATAAAATTATAGCCTACTATGGCAACCCTTTCTTTTTATAAATGTAAATAATATCTGTATATATAAATGACTAATGAAAGGAAGTATTAACATTCTGAAAGTTAAACATCACATAAAGCACAAATGCTGTATTAGTATATTTAACTTAGCACAGTAAATAATAAGTGCTTTCTTTACTAATAATGGAATAATGTTGGATATAATCAGTATTATATAATTCATGATGAAATTTCATGTGCCTACTTTTAAGAATTAATACTGTTTACTTCATGCAATTAATTAACATTAAAGTTTTACTTTTATTTCTATATTTCAACACAACTATCACATTCAAGTTTTGGTAACTATCAACCAGGCAGTCTGTGCATGACAGATAAATCCAAGCAATCACTTTGTGGCAAGCACTTTAATATTTTCAGACATTCCGTGGGCATCTTCTGCTTTTGACAGACAGCCGTCCTCCCCTGTATTGCCCACACATGATGAGGAATGAAGCTGCAGAACTAGGTGGTTCTTATTACAAGTGGAATAAGGGGTTCCAAAAAAAGCAAAAATTGGAAAGAAGAAAAAGGAAAAAAAAATGTCACATGGTCATTTGCCTACTATTACATTTCTTCCCACACTGGCTATTATTATTTATCTAGTGTGAGTCTTCCAAAATGATATATTTGGATATGATAATCCAAGTCACAGATTGCCTAGGTAATAGGGTTTCATGATTTCCTTACAGTAGGTATAATTCTTATGTGCTTTCTGTGTAATTTATGAACAGAAATTTCTAAAATTGTTTTTGTGTCTGACAAATGTTGCAACTTGAACAGACTTGATAACTGACATAGGATCATCAATTTAAAAATTTCCCTTTTCACAAGGGATGCAATGATCATAATATATTTTAAAAATTGTTTAGTATTAGTCAGTTAGCTGGATAGAAATAGAAGGAGATGCTCTAAAGCAGAATACTGAATTTCCTCTTCATTTGAATTTTGATGGCTTGAGTTAGGAAACTTATGCCATCTGTGGAATATGCAACTGTATAGTCTAGCACCCTCATTTATAAAACAGGATTAACAGTTACCTCCCTTCTGTGTCTTTTAATATTATCATGAGGATAAAAGTGTCCAATAAAGACTTTTCATGAAGCCATTCCTTATGCTTTCCTTTGCAACTATTTTTGGAAGACTTTGTCTTCTGCTTTCATTTTTAGTTATTTATGTATTTGCCCTACCTTAATATCAATATTGACAGTGAAGCCATTTGAATGCAGAAAACGGTATTGTTAATTTGTATTTTCCACATTAATAACTTCCTATTTCCATACAATGATAAAATATATCAGTTTAGAAGTATATTCACATCTATTTACCAATTCATTTGAAGATAATCACCTCTCACAAAGACTTCTGAGGTAATTTTGAGCTCTAGATATCTATTGTTAAAACATCAAGAAAATTGAAAGCTGAACTTCTTTCTGCATTCTCAAGTACATGTGACCAAAGTGAAGAATGGAGATTGATTTTACCAAGAGTCATGTTGGAATCTGGAGTGACTTAAATGGCTGCACTTTTATTGCTTTGTGCCTAGTAAGAAAAAGTGTGGTGTGTGTGTGTGTGTGTGTGTGTGTGTGTGTGTGTGTGTTCCAGCTTTCTGGAGGAGCAATTGGATGCTTTAGTAAAAGGACTCCAAACATATTTTGGGAGGAAGTGGGTAAGATAGATAAGAAAGCTCATGATCTTAGAAATGGTTCCTGCACCAAGAGTAAGGAGTCCACTATATATACTGGTGTCTGGTTTATTAGCTCAGTTATGTCATTGATTCTCTCTGTGCCATCATTTCCTTGTCTGAGAAATTTTCAAAAATGATGGATGTTGAGATCTGGAATATTTGAAGGAAACAAGAAAGGTAAGAGTGGGATTTTAGCTTTCTTTTTAAATGGAGTCAGATCTTGTGGCTGTGTTTTCCAGAGAAGATTCATTTGCATAGAGGGACTAGATGGACTAGGTGAGTTGGCTGAATTCAGAGTTCTTTACTGCATTAAGTGAAAAATATGACATCCATTTTATTTTCTAAACTATGAGCACTGCCTAAAGCTCTGTGATTATATGCCAGTTTAGAATAAAAATCCCAAAAATTCTACCTGATAATTCTCAGGCTTTATATCTTCAAAGAGATTAAGTTTTTCAATGACCATGGTGTTTACAAGAGACATACTTTGATTAAAAGTAAAAGAATATAAAAATATTTGACAAGATTACATTAATAATAGAACTCAGAATAAAGTATATTATCAGTTATAAAGAGGAACATTTCATAATGACCCAAATTTCATCTTATTAAAATCTAATTGAATGAATTTTCACCTAAAAACTAAAAAGTATATAAAGCAAAAAATGACAGAATTGAAAGAAGAAATAGCATTTGTGATTATGTTTGGAGTTATCATTAATCCTCTTTAAGTAATAGAGAAGTAGTCAGAAAATCTGAAAAAATAAAAAAGACTGACAGCAGTATGAATTGAATTGACCTGACATTTACAGGATATTTCATCCAATAACTATAGAAAATATGCTTTTTAAATGCACAGGGTGCATCTATTAAGATAGAAATCATTGATGGATAGTAGTTCCATTGAAGTTCAGGAGATTCTCAATTCTACCCTCAGTTTCAATGGGTTACTGGAAAGATCCATGGAACTCAGGAAAGCCTTCATATTTACTGGAAATGTTTGTTATCCAAGTAAAATCTTAGGTAATATGAAAAATTCTTGAAGTAAACCAAGATTAACAGATCTAAAATCCTCCAAGTAAGTGTAGTTTATAGTTTGCAAAAGTGAAAATGACTGTAAAGAGTAACTGATAAGTTGCAAACAATATAAAGAGGATTTATCTAAAATGATTTCAACTGAATCATGCACCTGTGGACTCTTTCCAGGCAATCCTATCTGCTGCAATCACCTAACTATAAGTCTCAACATCTGTCTTCACCCTGTAGATGTTCCCTGTACATTAAAAAAATAATTACTAAAATCTATTCACCTTTCCTGGATTCTCTTGTTTAACAGACAGATGTTCAAAGTCCAGTAATAAAGAGACTCACTAGGGGCCCAGGAAACATAAATATTTAAGATAACATTTCTTTATATTAGCCATCCTCTATTATACTTTTAATTTAAAAATCATGGGTAGTTTCTCATTCCATGGAAGGAAAAATTATAGAAGTCTTCAATTAATATTTTTAAGGACCTTGAATTCTATGGCATCTGAAATTTCTAGTCATATGTATACCTCATGTACAACTTTGTAGTGTCTAGAAAAGACCTTTCACTGAAAATATATAGAACTAAACTGCAAATGAATTAAAATATAAGCTATAAAAATGACAACATAGGCAAGTGCAACAGCTCACACCTGTAATTTCAGTTACTTGTGAGGCTGAGGCAGGAGGATCACAAGTTGAAGGTCAGTTGGGACAATTTAGTGAAACTCTGTCTCAAAAGAAAAAGAATAAGGGACTAGGCAGGTGGCTTAGTTAGTGGTAAAGTGCAACCAAGTTTAATCCCCAGTACCAAAAAAAAAAAAAAATAGAAGAAAAATGATAAGTGATTTTGATATTCTTTTTTAAATATTGGAAGCTTAATATTTTTCAAAATAGGGAATACAAAGGTAACAATATTTTGTTGACCCCAAGTGATATAATGTTACCTTCCTAATTTTCTTCTAATACATACCTATGCATACTGTATAATACTCATAATTGATTGTTTTAAATGTTTTTAATTTGTAATTGAACTTTAAAACTAGAATTAATTTTGTTCTTAAACTGATTTAAAAGATATTTTGATTAACTTTGATAATTTAACTTTGATTAAATTTGATAAATTTGATATACTTTATCAGATTTATAATTTCTATGGCTTTTCAAATTCTTTGAATTTTCTACATTCTTTAAGGATTTTTAATTTTCTTGAACTGTAGCAGTGGATTCTAGTTGAACTTACCAAGTTGATATAAACAAATTCTCTCAACAAAAATTAGTTTAGAACTTTGCTTGAAAATTTTTTATGGTGATGCAATCACAAGTCCAATGTCAGATGCAAGGCATATGTTCTCCTGGTAATTCATAGTTTTAAAAAGTTCTTTCCATAACTGTCCTTGTCTACCTACAGGTTGGTCAGACCCTCTCTTCTCCATATTGAGCTCAATTCTTTTCAAGGAAGGACTTCTATGTTTTGAGGTAGGGTAGGAGACTTCTCTTTTTAAGTTTCTTCACAAAACATCTTCTCTTGACTCGCCTTGATTTTGTTTTATCACAGGATTATTTTCCTTGTTACTACAACTCTTCTAATTCTGTGCAAATGAATGTGCATACTGTGTTATGACTAGCAACCTTTTTATATTACTTGAAAATGCATTCACTGTAATTGCTTTTGTAACAAAGACATGTGACAATAGTAGCATTTCCCAGAAACAAGAAGTCATCTAAAAAAAGTTTGTAGTATATCTAGAAAAATGTTTATTTTACTCACATACCAGAAAGTGAATCTTATAAGTGATAAGAAGTGTTTTCAATAAAAACTGGCAGTTTTATTACACTTTAAAGGATAAGTGGCGTTTCTTTATGTCGATTAAAATTATTCATTTTTTTGGGGGGGTAAATATTCACTATTTCCATTGAGGGTTAAAGATGCTTTTTCAATTAAATTGCTATTGTTCTAGAGTTAGCATTGAAGTGTTTATATAGCTTTCTCATTAAGCTGTACTATATAAATTCAAATTTTATCTTATATGTTTATGATCCCAAAAACCTTTATAAAAAATAATCTGTGTCCACCTCCTTGCATATCCTGTAACTGATAACTTTTTTTTTTTTTTGGTACCAGGGGGATTGAATCCAGGGGTGCTTAACCACAACACCACATCCTCAGCCTATTTTATTTTTTATTTTGAGACAGGATCTTGCTAAGTTGCTGAGGACCCCACTAAATTGCTGAGGTTAGCTTTCAACTTGTGATCCTCGTGCCTCAGCCTCCCAAGCTGCTGTGATTAGGGGCTTGCACCACTGCAACTGGCTTCAATAACTCTTAGTATTTATCTTTTTGTTTAAAATTCAATTTTTAAATAAGGAGAATCTCTTAGACAAGGCACCATGTACTTTGACACTCGTGTGCCAGTTTGTGAGAAAACACAGGTTATGTAAAAATTACTATTCATTATTTTCCAAACAGGTACTTGTATGTAGACCTAACTTTATGTTAATTACAAATCATATGTTGACAAAATAAGTAGGATTTTCATTCTGTAGTTTATGATTTTTTTTGAACCTCCCTTGTTAACTGATCACAGAATGTTGCATATGATCAAAGTCATCCTGTGGTGAATAAGTGTTTACTAAGTTCCCACTTCATACAGTTGTTCTGACTTAGAATAATTTCTTTACTTGAGTGAAGCAAACTATTTCTTAACTCCCCTCTCTGAAACCAATAAAAAAACAACAAAAGGCAGAATAGATTTTTCAAAAACTCTTCTATGAAAACACAACCTTAAAGGAACATTATATAAAGAAACTGATTAATGCAGTGATCCTTGAACAACTGTAGGATGCTTGGAAATGATCCACACTATGTTGAAGATTAGTCATGAAAAACTAAATAGCCGGGGATTGTGTCTCTGTGGTAGAGCACTTGCTAGCATGAGTGAGGCACAGGGTTCGATTCTCAGCACTGCATATAAGTAAATAAAGATCCATTGACAAATAAAAAATATTTTAAGAAGCCTGAAAATGTATGCAGAATTAAAGAGAAAAATAAACATAGGCTAAAAGAGAGGAAAGCAGCCCTACAATTAATCAGGCTGAGAGAACAGATACAGAAATAGTCATCTTCAAAGTCAGCATAAAACATTATTTTTTTCCCAAAATCAAGTTGTGTTGCAGTTAGAGAATGTTAAAATGATCTTCTTTTTCAGTGATTCCTTCTTTATTATCAGTGATACTCCCATTAATCTATTACTTTATTATCAGTGATACTCCCATTAATCTATTACTGGGGATCTCAATACTAAGCCACCCCACTCATAATCCTCAATCTTTAGGTTATCCCCACATCTCATAATCTCAGTTTCGAAATAGCAACCAATTTAAAACTGATCCCTAATTCTCTTAGATTTTTCTCCCAAATTATTCATTCAGAATGAGCTGAGCTGAAGCCTTATAAAAGGAATCCCTCTCTTCTCTCTTGTCAAGTAGAAATCAATTGTTTTTCTAGAGTGTTGTCACTGATTGTATTATGCCAATAAATCTAATTTTGACACTATAGGTTTATTCCTGCTGGTCTTTGCTTAATCAGGCTTTACTAGTTGACATAATTTCCTGTAAAATTATGCTTACAGGCTGAGAGACTAAATTGGGAATCACCTTCCTATGTAGACAGGTAGCTAGGGTGCTATTCCTGCATTCCTAAACAATATGGAGCAAAAGAACTAGAATCTATGAGAAATTTCACTGACTGGTCCTTTTACAAGAAGGAACAAAAGAGAAATGTTGGTCAGCGGTTATATATGCAGTTCTCTATCTTGGTGACTTTGGCTAAAGTAAATATAAGAGTAATATTTGAATGACATTTCTGAATATATTTATATATATGCATATGTGTGTATATAAAAAAATATATATATATATATATACATATTTTTTAAAGAAAAGACTGCTAACAAAAATTACATGTATTTTGGTAAGGTGGCTAAAATGTTGGGATCACTTGGAATTTTGGAATGGTAGCCATTTAAATCTACTCCCAGTTACAAACAAAAACAAATGTAGGCTGGCAAAAGGCTTAAATATGAGATGCAAATTTATACTATCATCATGGTATGGGAACTATAAATCTATAAAATGAAATTCATTAACCTCAGTCAGCAGGGCAGGAACAATTGTTTGAATGATGTGGGGATATTGTTACAACACTGATGACCTTGAACTCTAATAATAGAAAAACTTTCTCACAAAAAGTTGGTCATAATTAAAAATTAACATGTATGAGAAAATTTATAATTGTGAAGTTATTAAATTCCTACAAATAGAGAGTTAGCACTTAAGTGCTGTGAGAAAAATTATAAGAACCTAAAATAAGAGACTTGAAATGATTAAATTAAAGAAAGGAAGGGCAGGTATGAATTAATCAAGTCAAATTAAATAACCAATTTAAAGAAAAGACACCTCAGGCAAGTATTTAATTAACCAAAATATAGTTTTTTGAAATAAATACTTAATAAAATTAAACATCCAATGGATTAAACAGTATATTAGGGCAGATAAAAATTATAAAACTGCAAATATAGTTCTAAGAAAATTCTCAACAAATTTCTCCACAAGGAAACACACAACATACACACACCCCCCCACACACACACAAAACACACATATACACACATACACACATACACACAAGATGAGAAGATGTTGAATAAAGGGTACAAACTGGAATATCAGAAAACAAAACTATTCAGTAAAGTTATGGTAAGAAAACATATTTCCAAGGCTTTTATCCAGAGAGGAAAAAACTGAAAAGAAAAAAAAATAACTAAATTTACATCAGAAGAATGAATAAACATACATGAATAAATATTTAAATTCACTACCAGAAGCCAAAAAATATTTTGAATGAATAAAAACTAATGCTTGATATTTAGGAGGAATGTCTTTGGGCATTATAAAAATGTCCACTATCCATACATACATCCATGAACTGATCATTATACAATTAAGCAGAAATAGATTTTAAAAAATTGTCAAAATATATTGGACTTAATCTGGAGAAATATTCCAAATTATAAGTAGAAAAATTCTAAACAACATATAAAACATTAACATATCACAGTTCTGTATTAATCAAAACAGTTTGGTATCAGCACATGAGTATTAAATGGAAGAGTATTTCTGTACAACACAGAATTTGGGGTAGGATAAATGTAGACTTTAAGAAAATAGAAAAATGAACTTATTAACAAGACATCTTGTTCAGTAGGAACATTTGTCTCTGGCTTTGTTCTTCCATTGAAATTTTGGAGTTAGTTTCCACAGCTCATTCCCCCAAATGTGTGTTGGTAAACAAGGGAAAATTTTGACATTTTCATTATATGCAATGTTATTATCCAGGGCATGATATTATTGCATCACTTTTTAGTTCTTTCTTACAATGTATAATAAATTCTCTTCACTTTCTTCATAAAGGTTTTATATATCTTTAATTTAATTTACTCCTATATAGAACATACATACATTAGTTCCCAATGCAAATAGTATTTCTTACAATTCCTTTCTTATCTCCAGCAGATATGTACAAGAAGTTGAAGTTTTGTGTTCGGTCAATTTGTTTAGCTTCCTTTATATATATTAATTTATTTATCTGTGGATTATTTTCTCTCTTCAATGTAGAATATATTATCTGCAAATAGGCATAATTTTTCATTTTAATTCTTATATATTTAATTTCCTTTTTTACCTTTTTTACATGGGTTAGGGCTTTCATTATAATATTGAATAGAAGTTATGGAAACAATAAATTTTTTTCTATATTTTGTTAAAAGGAAAGGATTTTAATTCTCTACCATCATGTATTATGGTGTTCTAAGAACTTTTACTGTTAGTCTTTTCTAAAGTAAAGGGATTTATTTAAAATTATGAATTTCATTTAAAATGGGATCAGATGCTACATCTCAGCACTTTAAAATCAATATTAGGAGAACATCACTTTTTCTCCTTTAATGTATAATGGGGTTAGCACTATTAGTGGTATTTCTTTTGTTGGACAAATTATTTTTTCCTATATAGCCATATGGAGTTCACCAATATTTTCTGATAGAATTTTTGTAAAATTGATACAAAACACACACATTATACAAAAGAAAACAATTTCTATACTCTTTATGCAAGTGAGAATTTAAACCTCTTTTCTCCTCTATATTGAAATTTAATCAGAGGAAATATTTGTTATAACATTGGCATAGAATTTTCCAAAATTAATAACAGAAGCCAAACCCTAGATGCAGGAAGCTCAAGCAAGACGAAGCAGAATAAATATTGAGAAATCCAGAATCATGTTCAGGCTGTTGAAAATCTAAAGACAGTGGATGAAATCCTGAAAGCAACCATGAAGTTTCCAGAATTTATAAAGATAAAGTAAGTAGTTTATCACTTTTATTCTTAATTTATCTAAACGATAACTTTGTATTTAAAGTAATCATGATAGCAATGTATGTGTGATTAGAGCATATGGATAAACAAAATGAATGACAATATTGCTATAAAAGACAGAGGGAAAAATAAGGAAGGCTCTGTTATAAGGTATCCGAGCTACACATGAAGTGGTGCGAGGTTATTTAATGACAGATTAGTTGTAAATTCATGTAGCAAGCTTAAGTGTAACCACTTGGAAAGCTTATGGAAATTATATGGAAATTCCATATATTTTTCAAGTATTTAGTAAGGGGGAATCCTGGGCAAATATAGTGAGCAACGATCTAAATGAGGACATAACTTATGATGCCAGGAGAATCAGCTTCAGAAGTAGCACTATAGCATAGGGACAAACAATAAAGTTTATATCCAGTCTAAAAATTGATTTTTACAGACATCTGTTTAGAATACACACTTTTATTTATTTATTTTAAATTTGTTTTAATTTGTTATACATGACAGTAGACTGCATTTATGCACTTTGATATAATATACATAGATGTATATAATTTCTCATTTTTCTGAGGGTACATGTGGTAGAATCACATTGGTCATGCAGTCACATATATACATAAAGCAATAATGTCTGTTTCATTCTACTATCCTTCCTAACCCCACACCCCTTCCCCTCTCCTCCCTTCATTTCCCTCCACCTACTCTAAGGTAACTCTGTTCTTCTCTCGTGCCCACCCCCAACATCCGCATATTAGAGAAAACATTTGGCTTTTGTTTTTGGGGGGATTGGCTTATTTCACTTAGCATGATATTCTCCAACTCCATCCATTTACTGGCAAATGCCATTATTCATTCTTATTTAAAGCTGAGCAATATTCCATTGAATATATATATATATATATATATATATATATATATATATATATATACAGTATCCTTTCATCTATTAAATGACACCTAGGTTGGTTCCATAGTTTGGCTATGTACATATTTTTATCATGACAACACTATGGTGTTAAACATAGTGTTTTGAATCCAGGAATCTCTTTACTTCTAACCCATTCCTATACTAGCAAACATGCCACAAAGATTCCTGTCTTCTGCTTGAACCAAGATTGACTGTTTTCCAGGGATCTAGCACTTAAATGGCCAAAAGAGACAGGGATGGCTGGTAGCTTGGCAGGACAATCATGTCCACTTTAGCAAACTAACACAGATATGTCCTAAATGTTTAGACTTACCAGTCAAGTAACATGCTAGTGTGTCTGGAAGTTGTATGACATTAATGTTTACTGATAATGAAAACAATAATAATGAAAAATCAATAACTTGGTAATTTATATAATAATTATTTCCTATTTTATCTAGAAACCAGATAAGGCCATGTTATGTTAGGACACAGAAAACTAGTTTTATATAGCTATATTATCTGTTGGATCACTGATGAATAAATGCATCTGTAGGTCTACCTTTCATTAGAATACTTAAGCAAGCTGAAAGGTTATACACAGTTTTTATAATGTAAAAAATTATGAATATAGTATTCTTATTATGTCACTAAAATGTGTTTAGAGCCTTGGTAATTTTGACTTTTAATTTATAAACTATATCAAAGTAAAATATTTAAACTTGATGGTTTTAAAAACATATTTTTGTCATATGTATAAATATGTATACACACACATACACACACACACATACACACACATTCATACAGACATATATAGTTACATTTAGTTTAAAATGTTTCTTTTCCAATATTTCTTAGCTGGGAATATTTAGGTCCTAATTTTCACTTTTGTTTCAGTTTTATTCCTTCCTAAAACAAGATTTGTACATTGAAATTTTCATAGACTGAATAAGGACACATTATTTTAAAATTTTAACAGCTTTTTTAGGTACTGAATGTTTTGTGTCACTATATATCCCCAGAGAAAGAAGTGAGGATCTATTATCTTAGTTGTATATTTAAAAGGCTATTTTATTTAATTATGCATATGCATGATATAGCCATTTTAGAAGTGACAAATTATCATTTTAACCCATAAAATAATTGTGAATTACTAATGTTCATTTCTGCTGCAATGAATGATACTACTCAGCCAGGCCTTTATTGGTGCATGAATTTGTCATTACAATGGTTGCCACATTTTATCTGCTTGCCACAAAAAACAACTGATAACAAGGAATCAGACATTCTAGGAGAAACCTCAATGAGGCTGGAAATAAGAATCAACAAAATCCAACACAGAGGAAGAACTTCACAACACTGAGAATGGCGGCAGGTTATGACCAGTTGCTTAAAAACAAGATATCAAACATTCTGAACTAGGACAGGAGGAGCCAAGGCCACATCTGAAGACTAAAATAAGCTTATATATTTGCAGTGTAAAGTTAAATGGGGGCCTAAATATCATGCCACAGTTGAACCAATTTACTAGCCATTGTCTCTGGTTTCACTTACTATCTTTGACTTATTATTTTGGGAGTATGCATGAAGATAATCTCAAGGGCAGCAAGGCTCCCTCCTCATTAGATCTGCAAACACTGCTGACCCTTCTTTTTGCCATCTTAATCTTAGTCAGATCCCACTCAGATTTCAGATCTCCAAATAAAATTTTTTTAATGAATACAGATAGTATACAAAAATATTAGTTTTGTGCTGCTATGAAAAAAAATACCTGGGATTGAGACACTTATTAAGAAGGGAAGTTTATTTAGATCACAGGTATGGAGTTTCAAGTATAGAGTACAGGCATCTACTCAAATTTGTGAAGGTCTCAGGGTGGATGGCATCATAGTGTTGAGAACTCCTGTAGAAGAGATTGCATGATGAGAAAGAAAACAAGATTGAGAGCCCAGACAACTGAACTTGCTTTAGAAAAAAAAAAAAAAAAAACATTCTCATGAAAACTAATCCAATCCAAAAGACTAGTATTAACTCTTTCAGTTAACTCTGAAAGGTTGTACCACTTAAACCCTGATACACTTCAGACCAATCTTCCAGCATATGAAACTCTGGTGGAAAACACATTCAAACCATATCTAAACTACAACAGCAAGTTAAGATGAATTGCTTCTAGAGTACTTAATATCTCACACCATAATCACATTTTCTAAGTTGGAGATAAACCCAAGGACCTCATTCCTAGTGCACTTAATGAAGATCTTTATAATTCCATCAGGTTTTGTGTTACCTTGATGCCACTTGCACTTATGATATCTTTCACCTTGACGATGTCTAATCACAATCATTGGTTATAATGACAGAATAGGAATGATAAAAATGAGCTATGCTGAAGAAAGTCAAGAGAAGTGAAGAAAAATATATTGGACTCATAATAATAACCTTTGCAGGTAGAAGACTGATTATGAACATTTATAGAAATAACCTACCTCTGGAAAAACAAAACTCATGATTTGTCAAGGCATTTTTAGAAAAATGTTCCAAAGGGAGAAATTTTGCCTGAGTAGGGTCAGTTCTAAAGCTAAATTTTTCTTCCATGAACCTTAGCTTCTCCTTGGATTCCTGCTAGCTCTTATCTGTCTGTCTGTCTGTCTATCTATCAATCATTGATCTATCTGTCATCTATCTTTGTGTACACACATACACACACTTTTTTTCTTCCCTGTTCTTTGGTTGTTTCAGGCAAAAAAGTTATACCTGATCACTGTTATTATTTTGTGTAAAGCAGAAGACCTATATGATTTATAATATTGAAAATAAGGTATTATAGATGTACATGTGTGTAATATCTGATTTCATGACATTAGTTATGTGCTGTTTTATATAATTTACTTACAATAACTTTAATTGATTTACTCTGATGATTATACTGAATCATTAGAGGTCTTGACTGGTGTCATAGAACATAAAAGTCTCTGGTAAATATATATATATATATATATATATATATATATATATATATATAATACTTAAATATATATATATAATACTTAAATATATATATATAATACTTAAATATATATATATATATATATATATATATATATATATATATAAAATACTTAAATTAGAATTTTTTTTTACACATAGTACATTTTCCAGGAATATAATTCTTTACAAATGTGAGGACCATCAAAAGAAATGTTAGCATGTGGTTTACAAATGCTGGGGAATCCTTGGGACAACAAATTACATAACCTAAAATGTTAGATACAAAAAATTCAGTATTTTTTTTCAAAATTTATTTTTCCAGTGTTGTATCAATCTAAAAATCCTCTAGTGCAGCACTTCCCAGTCTCAGAGTATATAGTGAGTGCCACAAATGAGTTATGGGTATGCCTGAGATTTCAATCCCTGTAGCCCTTGACATGGTCTGCCAGGGTCTGAAGAGGCTAGAATTTATAGAATTCCTTTTAGCTATAATCTTTCTCAACTTATGGCATTGTGCCTTACAAAATATTATCTTTTCCTATTTGTGCTTTGATGTGGAAAAGGTCAGGACACACTGCTCTAGTTACATGTTTTCCTGCTATTTATTTTATCTCCTATAATGCTGTGCTCAGTTTATAAATTTCTATTGCTTTTCTTACTTCAAGGAATAGTTGAGTTCTTAGGAGAGAAATTCAGCCAGTGGAAAAGAGAAGAATGTGCTTTTTTCTAACTGTCATTATTTCTGAACTTTATTGCCTTAGGGAGATTTTATTGCTAAAATGAAATTCCATGCATGTGTTTCTTTATGAATATGGAATATCTATAGTTGTACAGTTAAAAGCATATTAACAATGTAAATCAGTTCTGTGTACGCTTTGTTAACAAAGAAATAAAATAAAAGCAACCTGCGTCTTTTAAAATAAATTTCCTTGAGGGAGTTTACTTCATGACAAATAGGACAGGAGGGACAGCTTTGCAAATATGTAAGCTGATGACCTAATATCCTGCAGTTTACCTGTTTGGTGCTCTGGCCTCTCCTCCAGAAACCTGCTCATAAAAGTACTTTGCATTTTCAGTAAAGAAGAACGCTTTAAACCATGATATTTAGTAAGTGAAAGAATTTTATTGTACAGCTCATGTTCATTTTTCAAACTGAAGAGTCTTATGACATAGACATCCTAGGCTACAATTCACAAGTTCTAGTTATGCTCTGTTTACAGATGTGCTCTGCAGCATTTTAAGGGGCCACACTTTTTTTTTTTTTTAATTTTGGATTGGAACTTTAATTTCATAGGAACAAGAAGTTTTACTTCAAATTCTTGCATCATCTTGTCTAGGAAGAGAGAGGAAAGTAAAACAAATTCTCTTTCATGAAAGTTTATCCTGTAATGTGGAATTTACTATTTCTCTTGTTCTAAGATCTTTGATAACAGATGAGCAACAGAGTTAAAAAGTGGTGTAAGTAGTGTTTATTTTTATTTATTTAGTAGAAATAAAAGTCTGAGGAGTCAGTAATTGTGCATATTTTAGCCTTTTTTGGTAACAAGGATTATATACAAATTAATACAAAGATGCTTCTTGTTTTCATGGATAATTTTTAAAGATTTTATTGAGATATAATTGAAATATTAGAAACTACCTATATTTAGAATATACAAATTGGTAGGTTTTTCTATAGTTACATGTGCATGAAGACATCAGACTAATCATCACATTTGCTGCAGTTTCCTTATGCTTCTATGTAATTTCTCCCACCCACTTGACTCAGCCTAAAAATCACTGATAACCGATCGTGATTATATACTTGATTACCTTGTATTATCCATGATTTTATAGATGTTCTATGTATGTACACTGTTAAATCTGACCTTTCAATCATCATAAATATATATATATATATATATATATATATATATGTATATATACATATATATTTAAGTATGTTTTGAATATAAGCGACTTTTCAGATATGTGATTTATAACTGTTTTCTCTGTTTTCTTCTTATTTTCTTCATAGAATCTTTCAAAGAGTAGTTATTTTCAATTTTTTTGAAGTCCTATCAATTTTTAAATAAATCATGCTTTTACTATTATATCTAAGAAATTTTTATGTAATCCAAAGTCTCAAAGATTTTCACCTATGCTTTATTTAATAAATTTTATTTTTAAGCTTTTATTTTTAGGTCTTTGATTCATTTGGGGTTAATTATTATATGTGGTGGGAAAATATATATATATATATATTCATAAATACATATATATATATATATATACATACATATAATCTTTTAATATGGATATTGATTTTTTTCCAGTAACATTTTTAAAATCTCTTTTTTCATTAAATTAATTCTGCACTTTTATTAGAGTTTGCTATAGATGTGTCAGTTCATTCTGAACCTCATTTTTTGTTTTTTTTTTTGGTGTGTGTGTGTATCTTGATGCCAATAGTACACTTTATTGTTGTTTTAAACCAATTGGAAAATCAGGTAATATAAAATCCCACCAAATTTGTTCTTCTTTATCAATGTTGTTTTTGCAATTTCTAGATTGTTTTATTTTATTTAAAATTTATTACCAGTTTGTCAATTCCTTACTAAAATGTCTATTTGGACTTTGGGATTGCATTAAATTTAAAGATAAATTTTGGAAATACTTATATCTTAACACCTGAATTGTCCAACCCAAGAGCTTGGTATATTTCTCAATCTCTTTAGGTCTTCTTCAGTTTGTCTCAGCAACATTGTGTAGTTTGCAATGTATAGATCTTCCCCATCTTTGGTAAGCTTTGCACAATTAGTGATGCTAAATACCTAATAAACTAAATGGAATGAAATTTAAAATAGAATTTAAAATAAAATCATGCTGCATTTGTAAATTTTCATAATAGACACAATTTTCTTAACATTCCCCTAGATGTAACTTAATATGAATTAACTCATCGATGGTTTCATAGCTGATGGCATTAATGGAAGGTGGTGGAAAGTGTAGTAGGTGGGGCCTAGTTGGAAGAAGTGTCATTAGAGTATGTCTTGGATGGGTGTTTATTGTCTCACTCTCTTTGCCTCCCCTCTTCTGCCAGATGAGCAGCTTCACCCTGCCATGCCCTTCTGCCATGATGTCCTACCTCCCCACTGGCCCAGACCCTTAACTGAAACCTCCGAAACAGGAGCCAAAATAAATATCTCCTGCTCTAATTTGGTTTTCTCAGGTATTTTATCATAGAAAGAAAAATCTTACTAATAATGCACTGTTTTTTTTTGTGTGTGTGTGTAGGATCCAAATTATTTATATATAATTCAACAAAAAATATTTTAAAGAAGTTATAAAATACTGCATCTTCTTTACAATAGTTTACTTTCTAGGCTTTGAATTGGACTTTGCTGTTTGAATAAAATCTGATTCACTTTGTATAATTTAACTTTACAAAATCCATTTAAATAGAGGAAAGATTTTTAAAAAATAGATTTATAAAGTGATTTATCCCATGAAAAATTGAAGGAGGACAAGGAACATATTCTGTCAAAAAAAAATTGTGGCAAACTTCTGTCAAAAGTATTTGTGACAGCCAGGTGTGGTGG
Source organism: Urocitellus parryii (assembly GCF_045843805.1). NCBI lineage: Eukaryota > Metazoa > Chordata > Mammalia > Rodentia > Sciuridae > Urocitellus > Urocitellus parryii. Next base: position 114,113,167 of record NC_135531.1, read on the forward strand.
TGCATGCCTGTAATCCCAGTGGCCTGGGAGATAGAGGCAAGAGGTTCAAAGCCAGCCTCAACAAAAATGAGGCATTAAGCAACCTATTAAGACCTTGTCTCTAAATAAAATACAAATAGGGCTGGGGATAGGGCTCAGAGGTAGAGTGCTCCTGAGTTCAGTCTCTGGTACCATCCCCCACTCTTTACCCTCCCCCAAAAAAGATTTTTGGCAAATTTCTCTCATAGAGAAAATTAATGTGGTTTTTAGTTTCTATCTTGATGGATTCATAATTTAACTTAATTAACTTAATACTAGTACAAATCATGCATATTTGCCTTTTACATAGTTTTTGTCATTTCTACCATGTTCCCTATCGTGTATGACATTTTTCTCTTTTGGTTGTATGAATTTTAATCTTCAAACTTCATTTTGACATTTTAGAGAATATTATGATCTAGCATAAATCCCTTCTTTCATTTGCTATAACTGGAAACCACAGTGATTCTGTTTTGTTGTTGTTGTTTATTTGTTTATTTTTTTCTCCCTGTGCTGGGATTGAAACCCAGGACCCAGTGCATGCTAGTCTACCATTGAGCTACATCCCTGCTCTACTACACTAGTTCTTAACCAGTAACATAATATAAAATTACTATAATACATATTATATTTCTTTAGTGTAAAATCAAGGGAAAGTTACAAAAATATACAGGAAACAAATAAAAAGTAACATATAGCAACAATAGCTTATTTATTTGTAGTACTGGGAATTAAAATAGGGGCATTGTACCTTGAACTACACCCCAGGTTTTCATTGTTTATTTTGAGACAGCATTTCACCAAGTTCCCTCAGGCTGGATTTGAATTTGGGATCTCCCTGTCTCAGTCTCCCAAGTTATTTGGATTACATGTTAATGGCCACATACCACATCATGTAATGAAAAACTCACAGGTTTCAGTTAAATAAAATTATTCAGTTTCCACCCCACCACGCACACAGGTTGAGTTATATTTGAAAAGTGATGTGCTTACCTCACACTGAAGTTTCCACATCTGTAAATTGGAGATACAGATATGCATAATATAAATACTTGGGTGTTTTGAAGAAGTAGAATAAGTAAGCCATGATTATTATAAATGTGAGATTCAAGTATACGTGATATATTCACAAAATTTATAAAATTTTATCCTAATCAGTTATATTACTTACACTAAAATTTGGTTTCTTTATTAATAATTAATTACTCTAGATGTGAAATTGATATGCAAATTAAAAATCCGATGAATGATCAGAAACAACAAAATTAGACATAACAGGTAGAGATGTTTATAGATTCTGAAAACACTCATCAATCATCTTATTAAGATCTGAGGATTCTCGGGCTGGGGATGTGGCTAGAGCGGTAGCGCGCTCGCCTGGCATGCGTGCAGCCCGGGTTCGATCCTCAGCACCACATACCAACAAAGATGTTGTGTCCGCCGAGAACTAAAAAATAAATATTAAAAAATTCTCTCTCTCTCTCTCACTCTCTCTTAAAGAAAAAAAAAGTTCTGAGGATACTATATTAAGATATCCAGACATTTTTTTGACATATAGTAGTAGGAAAGCATTGAAGCTTTATTTTAAGACATTTTTCATTTGGAATAATCTTTGTTGGTAAAATGAAAGATGAATTAAAATAGGCAAAAAGAGCGGGGAAATCCGTGTAAATACCCTTACAAGTGCTAAAATAGTGTTGTCCACTGCTAAGAGAGTCAAAAGTTGAAAGAAATCATTTTTGAAAAGCTATTGCTCCACCTGTCTCCTCCGTCACACAGGACCTTTAGAAAACCAGGGATGATTGTCAACTTAGTAAATGCCTAGCTAGGAAAACAGATGAGATGACATTTCTTCCTCAAGGAAGTGTTAGAAAGAGTAAGCACTTCCTGAAAGTACCTGGTGCCATTCTGAATGAGGTATATTGCAATATGATTTAAACTGTCTCTCCATTCCAAAACAGTTCAATAGCCTTCTATTTTGATAAACTGATTACTTAATAGATAAGCCTTAATAGACAAACCTTCTATTTTGATAAGCTGACTGAAATTTAATTTAATAAGCTGACTAAGCTGAAAAAAGGCGAGCGTCTTTAGTTGGTCAGTGTTCCGTAAATATATTCTTTGAGAAATTAGCACATTGTGTCATATTTTCTTATCATGTATAATTTTTATGCAGTTTATCTCCTCTTTTTATTTGTAATTTAGTCATATTTCTGATTTTAATGTGTTTTCTTTTAATTATTTTTATATCATATTATTTAAAAAGTGAGTTTATAGAAAAATCTTATACATTAAATAAAGTCCTTTTATGTGAGAAAAGCCATATACTTGCTTTTGTTTTATAGAAAAATTAAAATGCCAATAACACTATTTTCCAGAAGTTCTTCCAGTCTGGTTATACAGATAATTACTGTAGGTATCAAATGATACACTGTCTGGTTAATACTCGTTATGGTTTGGATGTGAGGTGTCCCCCAAAAGCTCATGTGTGAGACAACCCAGAAAGGTTCAGAGGAGAAAAGATTGAGTTGTGACAGTCTTAACCTAATCAGTGAATTAATCCCCTGATAGGGGTTAAATGATTGGTAACTGGAGGCAGGTGGGGTTTGGCTATAGGAAGTGGTTAATTGGGGGCGTGGCTTTGGGTATGTATTTGTATCCGGTGAGTGGAGTCTTTCTCTGCTTTCTGATCACCATGATGTGAGCTGCCACACGCTGCTGCCATGATGTTCAGCTTTATCTCCACTCCTGAGAAATGGAGGCAGCCTTTTATGAACTAAAACCTCAAAACTGTGAGCCCTCAAATAAACTTTTCCTCTTAACAGTTGTTCTGGTAAGATCCTTCAGTCACAGCAGCAAAAAAGCTGACTAAAACAATACTGTAGGAAACTTGTGAAGTTCATTGGTTTGAAGTAATATACTATTTGAGTATATTGATTTACTTTTAATCTTATTATTTCCCACTGCTTATGGATATAATTGAGCTGTACCTCAAAATGAGCTATACTTACACTGTAAGTTTATTTTGTGACAAAACCATGAACTTTGATTAGATAAATGTGAAAATTGTCTTAAATATTTATTTCACTTAGCATCAAAGGATATTAGTCCTAGAATAATGAATCTCCATTTTCACTTTATGATCTCCACTACTCCAATAATTTTAGGACCAATCAACCAGATTTATGTAGATTACAGATGAAAAGCTATAAAAGACTCATAAAATCTCTTTAAAAAAATCAACATATTAAGAGTAATTTCCGGTAATAATCAAATATAGTGGGTAAAGAAGATTTAATTTGAAGCATGATAGTTATATTATCTCAAAGTATTTCCCTATAAGATACTTATTAAATATAATAGGAATAATATTAACTTTATAGTGAAAAACATCTGGGAAATACTATGTAAAATAATGACCAAATTTAACATTACTGGAAAAGAGAATAAATGGATATTATTTACTTATTAATATGGTTTACTTAAAGAACACATCACACTTTAACATCATTTAAAATTTTTTGAAACATGAGGAAATTCATGAGAAAATTTCAAGCAAACCCAGTTGGAAATGAAAGTCAATAAAATAAATGGATAACACTTCAAAAATATCAAGGTCATGAAAATCTAAGGTACTCTTCCATATATAAGAGGTGAAAGGGACATGAAAACCGGTGACAGTGAGTGGTCCTGAATGGAAACCTACAGTAGAAAAAAAAATCTTGCTGTAAAGATCATTAGTGCTTTGTGTTAGATGATTTTTCCCAATTAACACAGGCAGATAAAAGTGTTCTAAGAATATTTAAGATAGTGTAGATTGAACTATGATGTTCAGTGAGCAGAGTCTACTAATGCATTTTCAAGTTATAATATTTTTAACATTTGAAAGGTTTATAGTGAGGTAATCCAATTTAAAATAAAGAAGTATCTGTGTTGTGTTTTCATTTTCAAGATATTTTCTAATATCTCTTGTGATTCCTTCTTTGATTCATAAGTCATTTTTATATATTATTTAGCTTCTAAATATCTCATACATTTCAAAATATCTTTCTGCTATTGCTTTATATTTTTTCCTATTGATATAAGAAAACATGAAAATGTTCCATAGCCCAGAATATGGTCTTTGTGAATGTTGCTGTGTACTTGAAGAAAAAAATATTGTTGTTGTTTGTGGTTGTTGTTGTTGTTGTTGTTGCTTTGGTACTGGGGATTGAACCCAGGGGCATTGAGCAATATCCTTAGCCCCCTTTTTATGCTTTACTTTGAGATAAGGTTTTGCTAAGTTGCTTTTGTCTCACTAGATTGCTGAGGCTGGCCTCAAACTTTCAATCCTCTTGCTTCAACCTCTGGAATCACTGGGATTACAGGTGTGCACCACCACACCAGACTGAAGAATGTGTCCTTTTATTGTTGATCAAAAATAGTAGCAGTGAAATGATGAAAGTAATATTTTAGAATGATTATTAATTAATATTTTACATGATCAAAGTAATATTTTAGAATGATTATTCTACTAATTATTTGTAGAGCCAACTACAGCAGATGAATTCAGGTATTTTAAGAAGATTGTGTGGTTACATAGATTTTGAGTCCCTGTGATTGTTGGGTGAAATGTTTGAATATCAACTAGATCAAGTTGTTTCATAGTTGCTGTAATTTGGATGTTGAATCTCTCTCAATGATTTATCTGTTAAAGGCGTGATCCCCCGATTAGTGCTGTGGGGATGCTATGGAAACTTTAGGAGGTGGTGTCTGGTGGGAGGGCCTTAGGTGGTTGGTAGAATGCCCCTGTGCAAGGCTGTGGAACTATAACCCCTTCCTCAATTTTGACTTTGCCTCCTGGCCATGGCATGAACATGTGTCGGCTGCATACTCACATTGCCAGCCAGCACTCCTGCTGGAGGCCCAAAGTGCTGGGTTTGAATGGCCTGGATGGTAACTGTAGGCAGGCAGTGAGAAGAGGTGCTCTCTGCAATTGTGCCCTGGAAGGGGTCATCTTCCTTGAGGCCTCTTACCCTCCTTCTGCTACCCTGCTTCTATGTCCTGAGCAATGGACTCAGTCAACATAGATTAAATCTCTAACATGTAAGTAAAAAAAAAATCTTTTCATCTTCTAAGTTTTGTCAGGTATTTTGGTCGTATCAATGAAAAGCTGAGTAGGAAAATTATCCATAGTTCATGTTATGCAGAATAGGACCCCTCTCTAGCGCTATGGGTGAACTTTGTTTAGGTTGGAGATGGGTGAAGCATACGGTGCCATTTTAGATAGATTTACTGCCTTCATTATACTTTTCAGAAAGCTCTGGGGAAGGGTTTACTTGAATTTTATTGAGTTTTATTTTTTATAAATAGTCTCCTGTATTTTGACATGTTAAGATGTGACACATTAAATTTTAGTTACTATCTAGGATCATGAAGAAAGATCAACTAAGGAAATTCTGCTAAAAAATGACAAGCTGGACAAAATGGAAGGCATTTGTGTTTTTAAAGAAAATATCAAATCACTATATTAATCAGCTATCCATGCTGCTCTCTAGATTTCTGGTATGTGAAATCATGGATTATCTTGGGTAAGCCTCTTGAACTTGAACTGATTGTTACTTGCAATCACAAATTTTATAATAGTATCATAATAAAAAGTATACCCCCACATGTAATAAGATGTTCTGGAAAGGAAGGGTTGGTTTATTATTATGGAGAAAACTGATGCTAAAGAGAATTAAGTGACTGAAATCTTTGAGGAAAGAGTTCAGTTATTAAAGGCAAAATGACTGAAATTAGTAGCAGTGAAAACACATGATGAAATAATACTTTAGAATGATTATTCTATAATTATTTGTGGAATAAATGAATTCAGGCATTTAAGAATGTGAAGTTATATAGGTTTTGAATCCCTGTGATATGTTGCCAAAACGCTTTATAAAGTATATAGATTATTTTAAGATAGCAGAAGTTATATTTTAGATATCTTAGGTAAAATTCTGATGCTAGAGAATAAACTAAAATATTTAATAATATCTAACATCTAGTGATATATTCTTAAAATTTGAGATACTTCACAAACCATATAGTAAGTAGAAAATAGAATGGTGGTTACCAGGGGCTGGGAGGAGGGAAGTTTGTGGAGTCACTGGTAAAAAGAATATAAAATTTTAGTTAAACAGACAGAATATATTCAGGAGATCTATTGTGTAGCATAGTGACTATTGTTAATAGCAATTCACTACATTCTTGAACATCGCTGTGACAGTAAATTTTAAGTTTTCTCACCACAAAAAATGATAAGTATATGAAGTTATTAATATGCTAATTAACTTCATTTAGCCCTTTCACAGTGCATACATATTTCAAAATTATATGCTGTACATTATATATGTGGGTGTGTATATATATATATATATGTTAATTAAAAATAAATTTGCAATAGCTCACATCATGAGTGCAGTCATGGGCAGTTGAGAAGTTGTTGTCCTTTGTTCTGAAGAACATAAGGCCCTGATTATTGAGTACTCAAAGTCTCTGGCCAGGGACACATTTAAGTAAATACCTCATATTTATTTAATATGTGAATGGCTTAAAGAGGTCTATTACCAAGTTTTATAGAAGCCTAAGTGGAAAAGTCATCAGGTAGTTCTGCTTGGGAAGTTGAAAGCTAATTACTTCTTGGAAAGATTTGAATACTAAAATTATTTCTCCCTTAAGCAAGGCAATTCTAGTCTGCACAGCACTGCTAATTTTGCTTACAAGTATTCAGTTTCTCATGTTTCTTGGATGTTGTCAAGTTGACATAACTACTCCTCTATCACTCATACTTGTAACATCACATGTCCACATTATCTCAGATTCAAATTGTTTAAGTGATTTTTCTGGGAATTGAGAAAAATCAGAGCAGAAACTCAAAGGCAATTTAATGTGAATATTGTACTGTAGTTTTATTGAAAATTTAGTCAGATACTATACATTTTTAATTAGCAATCAGAGGGTTATGCTACTTTAAAACTTCAATAATTTATTCATATGTTATGAATAGAAATAGAATTTTGAAAAGGACCAATAGACAGCTAATTCTTCTCTGTATTTCTTCTCTCTAGGCACATAGACCATATTTCTAAGACTGTTTTTTAGTTACACACTGTTATTTGACTGAGTTCTGATCACAAGGACACAAAAAGTAATTAAGAAAGCCAAGATTCAAAGTCAAGCACTTGACCTCTATTTCTTTGTCCTTACCCAGTGAATCCTAATTTCTAGCCTTTATAAAGTCTTCAGGCAGTGAAGGTAAATAAGATTTCAGAAGATAAGAGACAGAATGAAAGATGAAGCTGAGATCACATACAGCCTATAGACCATAAAAATTTGGTATTTAAAATTTGGGATTTAATATAGGAGTGATGAGAAAGCATAAGTGGATTTGAAGTAGACCAGTGATCAAATCTCACTAATGATTTTACAATATTACTGATATATAGCAAATCAATTATATGAGAGCAAGAGAACTGGTGAAATACTTCATATAAGAAGTGCTAATAATTCAGACAAGGACAGTAATACTAAAAATGGTGAGACATGATTGGGTTCATTCATATGTTGAAGAGTGGGATGTGGTAGTAGTACCAGGTGTAGTCCCAGCACTCTGTAGGCTGAGGCACAAGGATCACTTGAATCTTGGAGGAGTTCCTGACCAGCCTGGGTAATAGAGTGAGACCCCCATATCTCACAAAACAGTAACAACAACAACAACATTTGTACATTGAAGATGGAGTCAATCATACTTCCTGTCAGATTGGATAGAAACTGGATAGTAAAGGGCAAAAACAAGGGTAATAACTAAGATTTTATCTTTAGGCAGAAGGGTCAGTTGTGGTGCCATTTAGGAAATAGTGAAAACTGGAGGAAGAAAACTTTAGAGGTCAATTTGATGGTTCTGTTTTGAATGTAACTTTAAAACTAGTATAAATACCTAATTAGTAATATACTCATCTGGAACTCTTTGAAGCGATTGATCCTGGAGATGTGATTTGGGTGTAGTCATTAGCTAAATAAAGTTAGCTACTGGTCTAAATAAGATTAGCTGCAATGAGAGGCTTGATATAGAAGGATAGAACTAAAATACTCGAAGCAGAGATAAAACATCTTCCCAAAGAGTTTGGTAAAAGAGAGGTCAGAAAACAGGGAAAAGGCAGGAGAGGTAACATGAAGTAAGATTTTCAAGGAGGAGAGAATAATTATGTCATCAAAAGCTCATGATTTGTCAATTAAAATGAAGGTGCCAAAGTGATCATTTGATTTGGGATCAAAGAAAACACTTAAAATTATATACATACATATATACACACATATATACACCCAGTATATATGTAGATCCATATATATATATATATATATATATATATATACTTACAAAGGTATTGAGTGTGTGTGTGTGTGTGTGTGTGTGTATATATATATATATATATATATATATACAGAGAGAGAGAGAGAGAGAGAGAGAGAGAGAGAGAGAGAGTGAGAGAAACACAATATCTAGACCTCTTCTAGTTAAACTTTTGATAAGTTTTGACATAAGTATACACCCGTGTATCTATCACCATGACAGAGATAACCAACACATCTATCACCCCTAAGAGTTTTCTTGCTCCTGCTTTGTAGCCATTCCCTCCCTTTTGCCTCTGCCTTTCTCCTTTATGCCCAGCCATCCATTTATTTGCATTCTTTCACTAAATAAATTGTTTTTATTTCCTGGAATTTTATACAGATTGAATCATACAGTATGAAATACTTTTTTGGCTGACTTCTTTTATTCAGTGAATTTGAGATTCAGTCATGCTGTTTACAGATTTTATTTCTTACTACTAATCTATTGTATGAATAATTTATAATTGTTTATCCATTCACTTTTGGAAGAACAGATGGTTTGTTTCTAGTTTCAGGGTGCTAAAATTAAAACTACCATGAACATTTTTGCAGAAGCCTGTATAGACATGGATGGATCATATGGTATGTTGAAAGTAGTGACCTCCTAGAATGAACTGGGAATTATTACTTCTTGAATTTTTTTTTGTGTTATCTAGAATTGGTATGATTTATTCCTCAATTATTTGATGGAATGTCAGTAAAGTCATCAGGGCCAGGATGTTTCTGAGGGAGAGAGAATGATGTAAAAAGGTTCTAACTACTTACTCCTGAGTGAGCTTTGCTTATTTGTACTCAAGTAATTGTTCAATTTTACCTAAGTGCTCAATTTTGCCATTTTTGACATATACATGTTTATAATATTCACTAGTCATCCTTAATATCTCTAGTATTGATCACTTTTTATTTTCCTTAAAGAACTACCTATTGGATTTACTGATTTCTTTCTTTCTTTTTTTGCTGTTTTGTATTCCATCATGTTTTTTCTCTGTTTATTTCACCTTATTTACTTTGGGTTTAGTTTGTTTTCTTAATTTAGATTTTATGACAGGTAACAATTTGATAACTATCTTCTTTTATAATAGGCATTTACCTCCATAATTTTTCTTCTAAGTATGGCTTTATTGACATCACTCAATTTTTTAAATATATTGTGTTACTATTTTCACCTAGATCAAAATATTTGTTAGTTTTCATTTTGAGAGGAGTTGTTTAGAAATGTAGTTTTTAATTTTATAACTTCTACAGTTTTTCAGATATCATTCTATAATCTTCCATGTAATCCTGTTATGATCAGAAGACATGTGAAATGACTTGGATACTTTTGATATATGTTTTATCATTAATTTGTCCTATCTTTGTGTTCAATAATATATATATATATATATATATATATATATATATATATTCGGTTGTTGAACAGAATGTACTATAAGTGTTAATTAGATCAAGTTAATTGAACTTATTTTTAAGTCTTCTATATCTTTATTGACTTTATGTTTTATTATTCATTCAGTTATTGAAAAAGTGTTGAAATATCTTATTATAATTTTGTAAAAGTCTTTTTCACTTGCCAGTTTTGTCACTTTATGTTTATGTTGTCAAACATAGGTTGGAAAACACAGGCATCTGGGTATACATCTGGGTATACAGATGTATGAGGAAGAGTGAGATTCAGGAGACTAATTGAACTGCAAATGAATGGACTGTCAAAGGTATATATTCTGTTGGCAAGAGCATTAAGGAAACAAGGAAAATAAGATAACATATCATTCCAGAAGAATGCCATCTACCTTACCCCCAGATCTTGAGGTAGGCATAGCAATACAAATGAAAATACCACCATTTGATAGGACTGAAGAGAAGGAAGTAAGATTAGATAATGGTCTACCACACACAAATGCAGCACCTCATCTGTGTCTTATAATTTATAAAAAAAAGAATATATATGCAATGGACTGAATGTGTCACCTTAAATTTATATGTTGAAGCCACAGTGTGATGGTATTTCTTTTAGCATTCTAGCTGCTGCAGAATGAGAAGAAAACATTAGAGGAGGGAAAGTTTATTTGGGGGCTGATGGTTTCAAGAGATCTCCAGTCCCTTGTTATGGGTCCAAGGCAGGGCAGGACATCATGACAGAAGGAAAAGCAGAGGAATACAATTGAAGATAGTTTCAGGATATAGAGAGAGTTCCATGGACCAGGACAAATTATATACCCCAAATGCATGCTCCTAATGACCCACCTCCTACAGCTACACCCTACCGGCCTATAGATAAACCCTATCAGGAAATTAATGCTCTGATTAACTAAAGACTCACAAACCCCATCATTTCTCCTCTAAATTCTCTTGTATTTTCTCACTCATGAGCTTTTGGGGTTCATCTCATATTTAAACCATAACAGTATGGAAGAAAGAGACTTTTTAAAAGCTTTTTACCTATATGCTTATTTATTTAGTCATATAATTATTTTATGAGTGTTTTTGTGCACATTGTAAACCTTAACACTCAGTGTCTTTTTTTTAAAAGAGAGATATCAGGTGTTATTTTTATATTTGTTCTTTTTAATAATTGGTTTTAGAATTATTATAGATTCATTAAGTGAATATGAAAACTTTAGTTTTGTATGTTTGGGAATTTAAAAATTTATTGTAAATCCCACAGCTCATTTTTGTGGGATGATTTTAATTATTTCTTGCCTTCTACTTCTTTTGCTGTTGTTTTGCTCTTCTTTTTCTAGGATTTTGAGATGAAGTATGAGATCATTTATTTGTTGTTTTTTTCTTTTTTTAAGGAATGAACTCCAAGAAATGAATTTCCCTCTTAGAACTGCTTTCAATGTGTCCCATAGATTCCGATATATTGTGTCTGTGTTTTCATTTATCTCTAAGAATTTTTTAATTTCCTCCTTGATGTCTTCTATAACCCATTGATCATTCAGTAACCTATTGTTCATTCTCCAAGTGATGTATGATTTTTCCTTCCTTCTTTTATCTTTGATTTTCAGTTTCATTCCATTATGATCAGATAAGATGCATGGTATTATCTCTACTCCTTTATATTGTCTAAGAGTTGCCCTGTGACATAATATATGATCTATTTTTGAGAAGGATCCATGTGCTGCTGAGAAAAAAGTGTAACTGCTTGATGTTGGGTGGTATATTCTATATATGTCCATTAAGTCTAGGTTATTAATTGTGTTATTGAGTTCTATAGTTTCCTTATTCAACTTTTGTTTGGAAGATCTGTCCAGTGGTGAGAGAGGTGTGTTGAAGTCTCCCATGATTATTGTATGGTGGTCTATTAGATTCTTGAACTTGAGAAGTGTTTGCTTGATGAACATAGCTGCACCATTGTTTGGGGCATATATATTTATGATTGTTATGTCTTGTTGGTGTATGGTTCCCTTGAGCAGTATGTAGTGTCCCACTTTATCCCTTTTGATTAACTTTGGCTTGAAATCTATTTTATTTGATATGAATATGGACACTCCTGCTTATTTCCGAAGTCCATATGAGTGGTATGATTTTTCCCAACCTTTCACCTTCAGTCTATGTATGTCTTTTCCTATCAAATGCGTCTCCTGTAGGCAGCATATTGTTGGGTCTTGTTTTGTGATCCATTCAACTAGTCTGTGTCTCTTAATTGGTGAGTTTAAGCCATTAACATTTAGGGTTATTATTGAGATATGGGTTGTTCTTCCAGCCATATCTGTTTATTTATGTTACTAAACATGGTTTGTTTTCCTCTTTGATTATTTTTCCCCCCTTTACTGTCCTACCTCCCACTGTTGGTTTTCATTGTTATTTTCCATTTCCTCTTCCTGTAATGTTTTGCCGAGGATGTTTTGAAGAGATGGTTTTCTAGCTGCAAATTCTTTTAACTTTTGTTTATCGTGGAAGGTTTTAATTTCATCTTCCATCCTGAAGCTTAATTTTGCTAGATACACGATTCTTGGTTGGAACCCATTTTCTTTCAGTGTTTGAAATATGTTATTCCAGGATCTTCTAGCTTTCAGAGTCTGTGTTGAAAGATCAGCTGTTATCCTGACTGGTTTACCCCTAAATGTAATCTGCTTCCTTTCTCTTGTAGCTTTTAAAATTCTCTCCTTATTCTATATGTTGGGCATCTTCATTATAATGTGTCTAGGTGTGGATCTCTTATGATTTTGCACATTCGGCGTCCTGTAGGCTTCTAGGATTTGGGATTCTGTCTCATTCTTCAAGTCTGGGAAGTTTTCTTGTATTATTTCATTTAATAGATTGCTCATTCCTTTGGTTTGGACCTATATACCTTCCTGTATCCCAATGACTCTTAAGTTTGGTCTCTTTATATTATCCCATATTTCTTGGATGTTCTGCTCATGGTTTCTTAACAGTCTTGCTGAGCTGTCTATGTTTTTTTCAAGTTGAAATACTTTGTCTTCATTATCTGATGTTCTATCTTCTAAGTGTTCTACTCTGGTGGTAGTATTCTCAATTGAGTTTTTAAGTTGGTTTATTGTTTCCTACATTTCTAGGATTTCTGTTTGTTTTTTGTAACCTCTATCTCCCTGTATAGTTGATCTTTTGCTTCTTGGATTTGTTTATGTAATTCAGTGTCTAAGTGATCTTTCATTGTCTGATTTTGCTGTCTAATGTCTTCCTTGAGACTCCAGATCATCTGAAGCATGTATATCCTGAATTCTTTATCTGACATTCCATCTGCTGCAGCTATTACCTCTTCTAAAGTTGAGTTGACCTGCATTGCTTGTGGTCCTTTCTTTCCTTGTCTTTTCATACTGCTAGCATTTCCTTCTGCTTGGTGAAACTGTTGTGTTTTTGAAATTTTCCCCCTATATATTTATATTGCTCTTGTATAGTTGAAAAATCTCCCTTGCAGGGGTGGGCGGCAGCTGTGCTCCTCCTCCATTTGGGGTGATCTGTCTACCACGCTGGTGGGCCGCTGGATCTGTTCTGCCAGTCGGTTACAGGTCTGCCTACCTTGCAGGCGGGGGCAGCGGCTCTGCTCTGCCCCTCCTCCAATTGGTGTGACATGTCTACCACACCCACGGACCAATGGGTCTGTTCTGCCAGTCGGTCACAGGTCTGCCTACCTTGCGGGAGCGGGTGGCGGCTCTGCTCGGCCCCTACTCCAGTTGGGGTGACGTGATACCACGCCGGCGGGTTTCTGGGCCTGTTCTGGGCACGGGCGGCGCCTCTGCTCTGCCCCTCTGGCCTCCACAGTATTCAGCAGGACCTGGACCCAGAAGCAGTTTCCGCGGGTTCTTTAGCCCTGGGCCAGAGCAGTTCTGGGAGCCGGAATTCGTCCACTCTGGGCTCGGTGTATGTTCTGATAGGAGCAGGCTCCAAGAAGCAGTTTCCACCGGTTCTTTAGCACTGAGCCTGAGTAATTTGTCTGCGAGATGCAGGAAAATGGCAGTCTGAAATTACCTGTTCTATAGCTGAGTGAGCTGTGATCAGTGGAAAACAGGGATGGTGATGTCAGCTCTCCACTATGGTGGCCGCTGGCTTCCTCTGTGGTCTGACCGGTGTGGAGAACCAAATTGGACCGCTTCCTTCCTTCATCTCAAACCCAGAATTCAGCACTGAGTACAGTGATTGCACAACTGGAAGGAGCCCACAGAATCCGCAGCACTGTATCTTTGCGTTGCTATCTCTTCGTTTCCCAGCGTGCACCACAGACTCTTGCATTTGCTTATTTTTGGATGACCCTTCAAGTACATCTTAAAATGAGAATTATAATTAGTATCAAAACAAATAATATAACTTATATAACATAAAGGAAGGTTTTATGAGGAATCCACAATTTATTTGTATTCTCTGCTTTTGCTCCTCTTTCCTCTTAGCATAGTATCATTATAAAGCATCTTTGTTACTGTGATATGGATATAATGTGTATATGACTCATCTTACATACAAGTGGACCTAAACTTAGAACAATTCCTGAGAATTGTTCTAGTTCATGGCCCACTAATGTTAATCAGAAGTTTCTCCTGCTTGGACAATTGGAACATGATGAAAGAGTCAATTGCAATATTTTTGCTTAAGTAACCTTGGGATGAGTTTCTCTAATTTTGAAATTTGAAATAAGGGTCCTGAGAGGTAGAGTTATAATAATGATTTACTATATAATATTTTTTAATTGATGAAAACACATCCCAAATTGAACTGCAACACACCTAACGCATTCTGTCTCATTCCATTTGGTGTTGCTGTAACAGAATTCCATGGACTGAGCAATTCTTATGGAACATAATTGTATTATTGTCTCATAATTCTGGAGGCTTGGAAGAGGTGAACAGCTGCCAAAGATCTTCTTGCTGCATCATCCCAGGGCAAAAGGGCCAATAAAATGTAAGAGAGAAAGAACAAGAGGAAGTCAAATACACTCTGTTGTAACAAACACACAATAACAGCACTAGTCCACTTATGATTATAGTGCCTGTGACCTAAATGCCTTCCATTAGACACCAATTACATCCTAGTACATTGCAGATCAAGCTTTAACACCTGAAATTTCAGAGCACATCAAAACCATAGCACATCTACATCTGACTCATTAAGCCAGCCTTTTCTCCTCCTGCAGCGCTAGTCTTCCTGGATTATGTCTTATTCTTCTGAGAATAATGCAGCTAGGCACTTAAAAGCAGCAGGCCTCCTAAAATCTCTTTTCATACACAGAAGTACCAAACTCTTCTGCCTATGTTTTTTTTTTTTTCTGTTTAAAATGCCATTGCTTTTCTACTTCATTTCTCTTTTACCTTTTATTATTTTCTTTTACTTGACTTTTTTAACACTTGAGGCCAGTTATGTCACTGTGTGATTGGGTCTTTTAGAAGGAATTTTTATTTTCACAATGTATGTTGGGCTCAGTTTTCTGGTGTTGCTCACTTATAATATTATTAATGTCTGCTTCAGGTTGGATCATTTTCTTCACATATCTTTTGATGTTTACTCAGTCAACTGTTTGGTAAAATAGGCTCTGTGAGACCCCATTATGATTTCTCAGACATAATGTGGGTGACCTAACTAGGCCCATGCTTGAGTTTAAAATGTTAATTTCAACTCAACTCCGTCCAAACTTTTTTTTTTACATTTTTTTTTAAGTTTTCAATAAACTTTATTTATATGTGGTGCTCAGAATCGAACCCAGTGCCTCACACATGCTAGGTAAGTGCTCTTCACTGAGCCACAACCCCAGCTTCTTCAGAACTTTTTTTTCTTTTAAAAGAGAGAGTGAGAGAGAGAGAGGGACAGAGAGAGAGAGAGAATTTTAACATTTATTTATTTTTTAGCTCTCGGCGGACACAACATCTTTGTTGGTATGTGGTGCTGAGGATCGAACCCGGGCCGCATGCACGCTAGGCGAGCGCGCTACCGCTTGAGCCACATCCCCAGCCCATCTTCAGAACTTTTTTATAGAAGCAATACGATGTGAGAGAACAGTTCTTTCCATTACCAAGAAAACAGTGTTTATATATTTCGTGTGTATAGTTCATGTATATATTATAAAAAATAAAAATAAAACTTCCTTTTTTTTTTTTTCCAGAAAGTGGCTCCAATGAAGGATTCATGTTTCCTGCTTTGAATGAGTCATTTCTCTGAAGGAAGAAATCAGTGATAGTCGGACAAGACTGCATTTAAATAAATTCTGAACTATTTTCTGACATGTTTAAATCTTTAAACTCAACCAATCTGGGAATATCCTCTAGGCACTATAATTGGAAGCTGAGATGAAAACAACTAAAACAGAAATTTTAAGAGCAAGCAGAATGTCTTGCTTTGTGGTTTGGCTAAATCCCTATGTAGTTGAATTCCTTTAGTAGACATTCCAGAATACTGCCTGAAGTATTCCTAAGATGATGACTTTTAACTATTGAATTATCTAATGCAATAACTGTGAGGCCCATTAAATTTTTGAAAAACCCAAGAACGTAAACTTTGTAAAATGCTGTATGTTTCTGCAGTGATCACACAATTTTCTTGCACACTGATTAAAGCCCCCAAATATTGGTGCTTATAAACCAAATTCTGATATTCCCCCTACCTACTTTTGTTCTGAAAGTACAGCTCAATCTGGGCCAATATGACTCTCTATGATTCTAAGCTTCCATTGGTCACATTTTCAAACTGTTCATTTCCTGGGATTAGTAAATGATAAACCAAGCAGATGGGCTGGTATTTGTTTATGTGCATTCACAAAAACATTAACAGGAATGTTCTGATATAGATAAAGGCTATTTCAACAGGCAGTGCTTGAACACCTGAGGCCAAATCTGTGTTGTCAAGGCACAGTTTGGCATGTGCCTGTACAAGACAATTTCAAACTTTTGATTCAGACATAGTGGATTATTATCAAGAAATCTAGGCATATTATTTTCTGGTACCTGTGGAGAAAAACCTGGGTTTTTTTTTCCTTTTTTTTTTTTTTTTTTTTTTGGTGACTCAGGTTTACATGTTGCCTTGGCTTCAGAACAGGCTTAGGGAAAATCAGCAAGAGTTTTACAAATGACAACTATCTTCAGATTCATGTTGTGAGGATAATAAGTGACCTTTTAACCTGATATTATATAATATAGAATTTTTCTCTAATTACTGATTAAATTTTTAAAACTCACATTTTGATTATTTTAAAACTTTCATTAATTATTAGGTCTATGATTTAGACACTTTACCATTTCTGAATGTCTATTTATCATTTTCTAGAAGGAATAGAAGTAGTAAGATACCATATGTTTTGAGGACTATATAACACAATCTGTATGAAGTGTTCAATACTGTTAAAACAACCTCATTCTGGTTGTTGTAGCTATTAAAACCTCTATCACAGCCATCATCATCATTGCCATCATCAGTATCAGGCCTTTACAAATCCTAGAGTCTTTGAGAATGCTCAGTTTTTCTCAGTGGCAGGAAGAGGATAAAAACCAATCAATGCAATACACAGCTACAGTAGTTAGTAGGTCAAGCCAACTCCCAACAGTTCTCTGGAGAATGCTTTGCTGCCATTCAGGCTGGTGGAGGCTTCTGCTCACATAGCAAAGGCTCTAGGTAGTGATACCACTGACTATCAGTGACAAGTCCTGCTTCCTCACATGTTGAAGTATAACATTAGAAAAGCATGCCGAGGCAAGCATGTAAAGCAGGGTTTACTTAAAAAGAGGTAATCAGACTTCTCCTGAAAGGCAGAAGGAGGCCATAGTGGGTATCCTTGTATCCCAAGAAGTGAGGGTTTTCTGCCTCTTTTATACATCCTAGATTTTCTTTGTTCTCCTGCTCTCTTCCCCCTTATCTCTCTCCTTCCTGCATCTAGAATAGGCCCAGGAGATGATCTAGTGGATGGCCAAATGATGAGAAGCAGATGGACAGGAGAGGCCAAGGTGGGAAGGGCAGGAAGGGGCCTAGGGTGCATTCATTAACAACTTTTACAACTTCCTGTAGGGAGAGAGAATTCCGGGGTCAGGTTACCTTAGCAACAAGTAAGGGTGGAAGAAGGACTCACGGAATTAATATTTCAATTCCTCACGGGCTGTCTCCAACTTCCCAGACCCAAATTGGCCTCAATTTTTTCTATTCGACTGGACTGACTGTCTATACTGACTGCCTGTCCTTAGTTCTGAATTCAGTAGAACAATGGAAGTCTCACTCCTGCCTTCCTATTTGGCATGTGTGAACTGACCACAATCATGTTGGAGACACAGTTCTACAAGAATTACAACATTCTGTAAGTTGAAATTAGCATGTTTTCAGAGTTATCGCTTTTTGTCAAAGCACTATAATTTCATCTATATCTACAGCCAAATCTCCTCTGTCTACTATGCATCACTATACCCATAATTCATGTCATCACTTATATGTGATTTGTTTCAAGAATGTATTGTTATCATGAGGAAGATGCATGTGTCAAGGGTAACCAGAACTTTTGCCTCTACATTTTTTTCTTTGCTAGATGTGTTAGTCATCTTTGTGTCTCTATGACCAAAATACTTGACAAGAACAACTTAGAGGATGAAAAGTTTTATTTTGGCCCATGGTTTCAGAGGATTCAGTCCATGACTTGGAGTCCTGACTTCAAGGCAGAAACATGATGACAGAAAGACATGGTGGAGGAAAGTTGTTCAGCTCACGGTGGCTGGGAAGCCAAAAGAAAAAGATAAGAAAGGGCTGGGGAGAAGTAAAATTCTTTCGGGAATATCTGCAATGAGATATTTCTTCCAACTAAACCCACCTTCTAGTAGTTCATTCAGCTATCAATGGATTAATCCATTGCACTGATGGGGTCAGAGTCTACCTAATCAAAATTTTGCTTAAAATCCACACCATTGAACCCTGCTGCAATACAAATCAATCCATGAATTTTGGGGGATATTCCAGATCCAAACCACAATACTCAACCTTCTATTGGACTTGAATTAATGTCATCTCTCTTCCTCACTTTACTCTTGTTACAAACAAGTAAAATTCCTATAGACTTCCCAGTGCAGGTTAATATAGGACAAAAACAGTGTATTTGAGATTAATTTAGGAAAATAACAAGTTATACAAACTGAAGAATCAGATGACATATTAACCTATAGCCAAGAGATGGATTATTTAGTGCTTAGATCAAGCATTCAACAAAATAAGGCACACTATCCTTTTTGGCTAATTAGTTTTTTGGTTTTGGTTTTTGCTTTTTTTTTTGACACCTATTAAAAGCAACAATGTAATTATTTCTGGAAAAACTAAAAACTTTTCTAGATTTCTTCCTCTCTCTCTTCTTTTTAGTTGTTGATGAATCTTTATTTGATTTGTTTATATGTGGTGCTAAGATTTGAACCTAGTGCCTCACACGTGCTAAGTAAGTGCTCTACCACTGAGCCAAACCCCAGTCCTCCTGGATTTCTTAACAATTATAGCTTATTTTGCAGGATTGGGGGCAAGGTGTGAAGCAAGTGGAATCTGTCACCTATTCCATGCTTAGAATCCTTTTCTGGTTATTTTTGTAAAAGGTGATATTTAGAAGCTATGTCAGTCAGCCAGGCATGACATCGCAGGTCTGTAATCCCAGTGCCTTGGGAGGCTGAGACAGGAGGATAGAGGGTTCAAAGCCAGTCTCAGCAACAGTGAGGCACTAAGCAACTCAGTGAGACCCTGTCTCTAAATAAAGTACCAAATAGGGCTGGGCATGTAGCTCAGTGATTATGTGCCCCTGTATGTACTGAGTACAATCCCCAGTACTCTTACCCCCCTAAAAAGCCATGTTAGTTAAATTTTCATATCTGTGATGAAAATACCAAACAAGAACAACTTATAAAAGTTTATTCTGGGCTCATGATGTCAGTGGACAGATAGATAAGAATGTTTGAAAGAAGAAGTTAAGAGAATAATTCTTTAAAGTGAGCCCACTGTACTAAACTTCCCTTCCTCAAACACACAAGCTTTCTTTGTCAAAAAAGCAATCTACCAACAGCCCCACCTTGCCTAGGCAGGGCAAAGGCCAGGTGGTCAGTATAGGTAATGAATGATGGGGGCTGAGAGGATAATGACTTGGTATCACTGATTACCAGAGAGAACAATGGGTTGTTAACCTCTGCAATAGTGCTCCTGGGCACTCTGGGTTGCTAACAGTTAACTTTCACATCCCAGCTCTTAGGCACATAGGTGGAGAAAAAAGATAAGGCTATAATTAAAAGAGGGGTTCTGGGGTCTGTAAAAGAGCAAGACACACTCCCGTGGAGACTCAGATCTGGAGCCACTTCTCTTTGGAGAAGTCTGTCACCATCACTTTCTTAAATAAAACTTGCTTTCTATGCTTGCCTCGACATCTCTCAGGTGTTAAATCTTCAACACAGGGGGGCAAGGCCCCATTCCTCATCTCCAAGGTGGGTTTCATTGGTTTCAGAGGTTCAAGCCATAGTCAGATGATTCCATTGCTCTGGGCCTAAAACAAGGCAGATAATCATAGCAGACAGGCATGGTAGAGGAAAGCTAGTGAGCTTGTAGTGGCTGGGAAGCAAAAGGAGAGAGAAGAAGAAGCCAGGGGACAAGATATAATCCCCAAGAATATGTCCCCCAGTGACCCATATCACTCAGTCATGCCCCACATGCTTACAATTACCACCCAGTAATCCATTCAAATTATCAATCTATCAAGTAGATTAATCCACTGACCAGGATTATGGCTCTCATAATCTAATCATTTAACTTCCTGAATTGACACAAGAGCTTTGTGGGGCTATCTCATATCCGAACTATAATGAAACCAATACCAGGGTGATAGATAGGGGTTTTATTTATTTTTTAATGCCAAAGAAGTATTTATTGGATTTAGTTCTTGTTCTTGTTCTACTACCAGACTCTCGAAATGGAACAAATTTAGGAAGTTATGTTTGCATATAAATAAGCATGCATATGTATACATATACACATTATACCTACTGTTGTTTATACATTTATATATTTTTAAGTCCATGAGTACATATGAAGTCTTACAATACAATGCCATCCTGTTCAATATAGCTTTCTCCATATTTTTGACTGCTCTTGTACTGAGAAACTTGGATTTTATTATCTTTAATATATTTACTTATCAGATTAATGCCCAAATGTACCCATCTCCTATCACTGCTGCCAAACTTTCTCTGGATCATCACATCCCCACTCTGAAACCCTGCCCCTCACTCTCTATTACACGTTCAATGATCAACATAGGTTACTCACGTCGCTCCCTGTCACTCACAGATGACATTTATACCTGGCTCAGGCTTGACAATCTTGCATGAAGCTTTTATTCTGCTTAGACACTTTGTTCAACTTCCAGTTTAGACTTTGCTATCCTCCACACGGCCACGAAACTCAATGGCAAGAAGAGCCTCTTTATCTGTCTCAGTCTCCAGTATTTCATACCAGGAGCTGTTCTCATGAAAGCCCTCCTCATTGGCTTCCACACTCCGAATTGGATGGATTTCCTCCTTCCCTGCTTGGATTGAAAACCCCATTCTGGGCTGTGCTTCATAGTGATTGTGTCCTCACCCTGCTTGGCTTCTGACACCATGTGCCAGGCTACGATATCCCACACTAGGAAGCTGTGGATGCACTAGCTCCTGTGGATGCCCCACCTGCCCCTTGCTCCTCTCACCTTCTAATGTTCCACCCTGGAAAAGTCCTATATAATTATTCTCACACAGCATGGGATGGGATCTCTTCACTTTATAGCTTCTTCTTATAGATTCATGTTAGTTTTCATAGATTAACATTCTCCCTTCTCTTGTTTTTTGTTATGATTTCCATTTATTTATACTGTAAATATGTCATTGGAATAGTCTTTTCAACCATTAAATCACTTCTAAGTAATAAACAAGCATTTCTTCATTCTAGGTATGATATTGATAACTGAAAAATAATGCCTCTTTTCTGATCCATTATCTAGTATCTAGTATTTTGCCCTGATAGTCTTTTAAGATTTTAAATTATTAGGTACTTCCTCAAACACTCTGTTTTACTTACTATGGTATTTTGATTCTTATTATTTATCTTTCTGTGGCTTTCAGGTCCTTCTAAATGAGTCAGTGGGTACAGCAGATCAGGTCTGGTTTCTGAGGAGTTGGAAAGTTCACAGTCTCCCTAGGTGGTCCATGGAAAAGCATCCTCCCTTCTTGTGGTTCATTGTTACAAGAAGTACAAGTCTACATACCTCTGCTGAGGGAACTCAGATAGTTCTCCAGGTTTCCCAGTCTCCTTATAGGAAAATGGAAGGAAGGAAAGAAGTGAGGGTGGGAGGAAAGATGGAAGGAAGGAAAGAAGGAAGGAAGGAAGGAAGAGAGAGAGAGAGAGAGAGAGAGAGAGACGAAGGAGGGAAGGAGGTAAAGTGAATTAGAGAACAGCAAGGGGAGGATGAAGAGTTGAACAGAATCTTATAACATCAAGAATTACAGGGAGAAGAACATTCAGTAGATCTGTGAAGTAAGGACCAGAATATAAAGATTGAAAGGCAAGTAGAAAGACAAGCACTCCATTACTTCTCAGCAGTTGTTCTGATCTTGAACAGTAGGATATACCATTTTTTATTTACATCTCTCTTTCTCTTCATTTTGAGTTTTTTTTTCTCATAGAATCTTTTTGCCTCCTCCTGAGAATTCTGTATATTTTGTGTTATTTTAAAATTTATGTCTAAAATGATATAATTTTGAATGGGTTTACATTTCTGGGAAATTACTTAAGATAGTTGGAAAGACGTGCTTTCTTATGACAGTCTTTGGCATTCCCTTTTGACTGTGATCACACAGAAATACATTGCTAACAGAAAACACTCCTTCACTTAGCAGTAACCTGCCACCCTGCCCTGCTCCCACACAGCTCACTCTCTTTACATGCTTCTAGCACATCATTGCTGGGGAAGTAAAACCCTGTGCTTTCCCAGGGGCTCTTGTCCACAGCACAGGTGATTTTGATTTACCAGTGTTGGAGCATCCTCTCTCAGCATTTGTGGCTGACCCCAAGTATTTGTTGTTGGGCTTGCAGTTGTCACACTGGTCCATTTATCCTGTTGAAGTTGATTCATAGCTTAGCAGAAGTGTTTCGTCAGTGTCAAGGCAGGATAGAAAGCTCAGGGGAAAGTCTGTATGTCCCTATAATTTATCTCTACAAATTTTACCTGCTAGATGATTTTATAAGGGTACTCAAAGAGATGGGATCAGAAGAAATTTTTTTTTTTTATTTTTGACTAACAGAGAAAGATTTTTTTTTCTTTAAGAAAACAGTCCAGGGGCTTATGTACTAGTGATATTTCTCATCTACAAATAGTAGGAGATTACAGTGCTACTTTTTTTTACAACTGCTTTTAAATTAAAACTAATACACTAACATGTTTGAAAGACACTAACTTTTTTTCTTTAGCTAAATGTAATTATTTTTATTTTTCAGTCGTATTTTTTTTTAAATTTTTTTTTTCTAGGATTTTTAAAGTCTTCCTTGATCAGGATCAATTCTTTGACAACCATATTTAGGCAGAAAAGTGCTACTGTGTACATATAAAATTTTATTCTCATCCCAGTAGAAAGAATTCAATTGTTTTAATTATTGCAATATGTCCTTTAGTCTTACGTTACTGTTATTCATGGTTATTTCTAAGTGTTCTTAGTATAACTGATAAGCAATAAAACAATTTTAACCAATTTCTGAACACATTATTAGTAAGTGCATATTATATCTTTAAAATCATTTCATAGAACCCTGGAGATGACACATTAAAGAGAAATATTTCATAATTATTACAAATAAAACTTTTAAAATTAATATAGCTTCCAAAATAATATACAATATAATAAGTTCCTTACCAGAAAAAGTCATAATTAAAAATAACTGTAAAGAGATGAGAATAAGAATGTAAAGTTTTTTTCAGAAAAGAGTTTCATCGATTAAGTGATTTTGACTTGCTGTAATTATTATTAGTAATAGTCATGCTGTTAAAATTAGGAAGCGGGTAGATAGTGAGTCTGAGGAGAAAATTAGGAAGAAATTTAGAATACTATCATTTGCTTGACTTAATAAGAATGGACTAATAGGGGGATCCAAGATGGCGGGCCAAAGGAAGGCAGCATTCTATGTCTCTCCATGACCCAGGTCTTAACTAGTGGGAATACTACTTTGCTGAGAGTGATAGAGGACCCCCCAACTGCTGATCCTGTGCAAGAATCACGGCTGCCATGCCACATGGGGCCCCAGGACTCAGTGTTAGGAAAGAACTCCTGAATGCTCGCCCATGCAGGTCTCATGGGTGATTCAGTGGGACCACTGGCATCTGCACCAGTGAAGAATTCCCAGATACCACTTCCACGCAGGACACTTAGCTGCTACCCACATGCAGGAACTCAGGCCGCCACTCCCACATGGACCCCCATCTACTAGTGTGGGTCTCCCCTGGTTGCCTCCATCTTGGGACACAATAGCTACTGCAATGTTCCCCTATTTGTGGTAACCTGCCTGCACCCGGGGACATCTCAGTCTCTTAAGAAATCTGACAGCCACAACACTGAACACCACAGAGCTCATTTCCAACAGCATAGCACAATGCCATTGCCTACCCCATTCCTACCTCATCACTGAAAGCAGCAGCCTCCATCTTGGGTCACCTCCATCACCATCTTTAGTCAGGGCAACTACCAGTTTGGAACACTGGATAGCCAGGTAGCCAAAGTTTTTTAATTCCTCCCCCAATCCCCAGTAGTTGCTAACTCAGCAGAGTGACTGCACAATTCAAAACAGCCCTCTGTGACAGCTGTGCAGCCAACAGAGTGCAACACACAAGATCCCCTGGAGAGAAAGGTTCCTGATTAGAAAGTAGAAAGGGAGAGGGTGAGGGAGATACACTTTAGAGACTAAATTAGAGGACAGGAAGTGTGAGGTCTATGGGTGAGATGAGGAGATAAAACCAGGCTCCCATATCACAGGAGCAGACACCAAAGGAGATCCTTAAGGTTCAGTCTCCCAATGGAACCAGTGGTTGCCACACCCTACTTCCTGGAGCCCTGAACCCAAGACCAACCCTCACACCCTGGCAACATCCTGAGGGCAGAGATATCAACTAAGAACAGACAACCCCACCTATTGGATAAGAAGGGAAACAGAAAATATACTGATCTCCAACCCAAATAAATCTTATTTCTTCCTTCAAGACTTTTTTCTTTCTTTTACCTCTTTATTCTCCCCAAAACATGTGAAGCCAAGTGCTTTGCATGAATTAGCACATTGAGGACTGAGATGAATGAATAGTAAATTACAGTTGTGTTGTATACTCTATTTTGTTTTCTCTCCAAGTTTTACTATTTTAATTTTTATTTTTCTTAATATATATATATATATATATATATATATATATATATATATGTGTGTGTGTGTGTGTTTGTCATATGTACTCTACTGTCTTCCCTCTTTCTTGTCTACCCCAAGTTACTACCTCTCTAATCATTTGCTACTAACCTTCTTCTTCAGATTTCTCTTTCACACTTCCTGAGATATAATAACTCTATATTCTCATCTCATATCTCCTCAGCCTATCTTTCTACACCTCACCCCTGGTTCTTTATCCACCATCAGAAACTGTAAACTCTTTTATAAACCTACTGATTATATTGTAGATAACAATTGAATTTACCATTTATGTACATTGAGACCACACTGTAAATGTCTTAATAAGAAATATTTGTTTTCAGGTGGTTTATTGTTTATATTGGGATCTGTTAACATTGTTCTTCCCCTCAAAGGAGAGGTTTTGGAACCATATAAGGGCACTATAAGCCTATAAGTTAAAAACAGTAATGCCTCAGATCCACAGAGTTAGAAAGGAATATACAAGATGTAACATGAAAAGACAAGAGAAAAAAGGGCCACAAACAAATAAAGATACCACATTATTAGAATCCATGACCAACACAGCAGGAAAAATTACAGAGAAGGAGTTCAGGATGTACATAATTAAAATGTTCTATGAATTAAAGGATGATATAAGGGGGCAAAAGATGATTTAGACAAAGAGCTACATAAGCAAAAACAGGAAGCAACAGATTACTTCAATAGGGAGACAGAGGTTCTAAATAAAAACCAAACAGAAATCCTTGAAATGAAAGAAACAATTAACCAAATTAAGAGCTCAATTGAAAGCATCAGCAACAGAGTAGACCACCTGGAGGACAGGACCTCAGACAATGAAGGCAAAATATATAATCTTGAAAAGAATGTAGACCACATAGTGAAAGTGGTAAGAAACCATGAGCAGAACATTCAAGAAATATGGGATAGCATAAAAAGACCAAATTTAAGAGTCATTAGGATAGAGGAAAGCATAGAGTTCCAATCCAAAGGAATGAACACTCTATCATTGAAATCAACAAAAGAATATCAGAAAATTTTCCAATCATGAAGAATAAATTGGAAAACCAAACTCAAGAGGCTGAAAGGACATTAAATGTGCAAAATCACAATAGATCCACACCAAGTCATGTTATAATGAAAGTGCCTAATGCACAGAATAAGGAGAGAATATTAAAAGCCACAAGAGAAAGGAATATGACTACATATAGAGGGAAACCACTTAAGTTATGTGCAGAATTTTCAACCCAAACCCTGAAAGCTAGAAGTTCCTAGAACAACATATATCAAGCTCTGAAAGAAAATGGGTGCCAACCAAGAATCTTGTATCTAGCAAAATGAAGCTTTAAATTTCATGATGAAATTAAAACTTTCCATGATAAACAAAAGTTAAAAGAATTTGCAGCTAGAAAACCTGCACTACAGAACATCCTTGGCAAATACTCTATGAAGAGGATATAACAAACAACAATAAAAATCAGCAGAGGAGTTATTACACTAAAGGAAAAGCTCATCAAAGGAAAAACCAAGTCAAGTTAAATAACAAAAATGGCAGAGAATACAAATCATGTCTCAATGATAATCCCGAATGTTAATGTCCTAAACTCACCAATCAAAAGATATAGACTGGCAGATTGGATTTTAAAACAATATGCTGCCTTCAAGAGACTCATCTCATGGGAAAAGACATCCACAGACTGAAAGTGAAAGTTGGGAAAATCATACCATTCACAAGGACTGTGGAAGCAAACAGGGGTTTCCTTTCCAAATAAAGTGAACTTCAAGCCAACGTTAATAAAAAGGGATAAAAAAGGATATTTCATTTAATGATCTTTACTTCTTCTTTTAAGAAGCAGCAACATACATACGCTGCGGTCGCGGTGGCGCGGAGCACAGAGCGGCTCACTCACTCCCAGACGCCATCTTCTCTCCAGGTTTAAGAAAGAAAACTACAGACCAATATCTCTAATGAACCTAGATGCAAAAATCCTCAATAAAATTCTGGCGAATCGGATTCAAATACATATCAAAAAAATTATACACCATGATCAAGTAGGATTCATTCCTGGGATGCAAGGCTGGTTCAATATACGGAAATCAATAAATGTTATTCACCACATCAATAGACTTAAAAACAAGAACCATATGATCATCTCGATAGATGCAGAAAAAGCATTCGACAAAGTACAGCATCCCTTTATGTTCAAAACTCTAGAAAAATTAGGGATAACTGGATCATACCTCAACATTGTAAAAGCAATCTATGATAAGCCACAGGCCAGCATCATTCTGAATGGAGAAAAATTGAAGGCATTCCCTCTAAGATCTGGTACAAGACAGGGATGCCCTCTCTCACCACTTCTGTTCAACATAGTCCTCGAAACACTGGCCAGAGCAATTAGACAGACAAAAGAAATTAAAGGCATAAAAATAGGAAAAGAAGAACTTAAATTATCACTATTTGCAGATGATATGATTCTATACCTAGCAGACCCAAAAGGGTCCACAAAGAAGCTATTAGAGCTAATAAATGAATTCAGCAAAGTGCCAGGATATAAGATCAACACGCATAAATCAAAGGCATTCCTGTATATCAGCGACAAACCCTCTGAAACGGAAATGAGGACAACTACTCCATTCACAATATCCCCCCAAAAAATAAAATAGTTGGGAATCAACCTAACAAAAGAGGTGAAAGATTTATACAATGAAAATTACAGAACCCTAAAGAAAGATATAGAAGAAGACCTTAGAAGATGGAAAAATATATCCTGCTCATGGATAGGCAGAACTAACATCATCAAAATGGCGATATTACCAAAAGTTCTCTATAAGTTCAATGCAATGCCAATCAAAATCCCAACAGCATTTCTTGTAGAAATAGATAAAAGAATCATGAAATTCATATGGAATAATAAAAGACCCAGAATAGCAAAAACAATACTAAGCAGGAAGTGTGAATCAGGCGGTATATCGATACCAGACTTCAAACTATACTACAGAGCAATAGTAACAAAAACAGCATGGTACTGGTACCAAAACAGGCGGGTGGACCAATGGTACAGAATAGAGGACACAGTAACCAATCCACAAAACTACAACTATCTTATATTTGATAAAGGGGCTAAAAGCATGCAATGGAGGAAGGATGGCATCTTCAACAAATGGTGCTGGGAAAACTGGAAATCCATTTGCATCAAAATGAATCTGAATCCCTATCTCTCGCCATGCACAAAAGTTAACTCAAAATGGATCAATGAGCTTGATATTAAATCAGAGACACAGCATCTGATAGAAGAAAAAGTTGGTTATGATCTACATACTGTGGGCTCAGGCTCCAAATTCCTCAATAGGACACCCATAGCGCAAGAGTTAACAACTAGAATCAACAAATGGGACTTACTCAAACTAAAAAGTTTTTTCTCAGCAAAAGAAACAATAAGAGAGATAAACAGGGAGCCTACATCCTGGGAACAAATCTTTACTCCACACACTTCAGATAGAGCCCTAATAACCAGAATATATAAAGAACTCAAAAAATTAGACAATAAGATAACAAATAACCCAATCAATAAATGGGCAAAGGACCTGAACAGACACTTCTCAGAGGAGGACATACAATCAATCAATAAGTACATGAAAAAATGCTCACCATCGCTAGCAGTCAGAGAAATGCAAATCAAAATTACCCTAAGATACCATCTCACTCCAGTAAGATAGGCAGCCATTAGGAAGTCAAACAACAATAAGTGCTGGAGAGGATGCGGGGAAAAGGGCACTCTTGTTCATTGCTGGTGGGACTGCAAATTGGTGCAGCCAATTTGGAAAGCAGTATGGAGATTTCTTGGAAAGCTGGGAATGGAACCACCATTTGACCCAGCTATTCCCCTTCTCGGTCTATTCCCTAAAGACCTAACAAGGGAATGCTACAGGGACACTGCTACATCGATGTTCATAGCAGCACAATTCACGATAGCAAGATTGTGGAATCAGCCTAGATGCCCTTCAATAGATGAATGGATAAAAAAAATGTGGCATTTATACACAATGGAGTATTACTCTGCATTAAAAAATGACAAAATCATAGAATTTGGAGGGAAATGGATGGCATTAGAGCAGATTATGCTAAGTGAAGCTAGTCAATCTTTAAAAAACAAATACCAAATGACTCCTTTGATATAAGGGGAGGAAACAAGGACAGGGTAGGGACGAAGAGCTTGAGAAGAAGATTTACATTAACAGGGGTGAGAGGTGGGAGGGAAAGGAAGTGAGAAGGGAAATCACATGGAAATGGAAGGCGATCCTCAGGGTTATACAAAATGACATATAAGAGGAAAGGAGGGGTAAGACAAGAGAATACAAATGGAAGAAATGATTTACAGTAGAAGGGGTAGAGAGAGAAAAGGGGAGGGGAGGGGAGGGGAGGGGAGGGGAGGGATAATAGAGAATAAGACAGACAGCAGAATACATCAGACACTAGAAAGGCAATATGTCAATCAATGGAAGGGTAACTGATGTGATATAGCAATCTGTATACGGGGTAAAATTGGGAGTTCATAACCCACTTGAATTAAACTGTGAAATATGATGTATTAAGAACTATGCAATGTTTTGAATGACCAACAATAAAAAAAAAAGATTAGAAACCTGAATACCAATTCAGATGTTGAGATCAAATGAGTTACTCTTCATGAAGCTCTCAGTATACCTTTACCAGAATAAAGAATTTAAAACTTTAAAAAAAAAAGGATATTTCATACTGCTTAAGGGAACCATTCATCAACAAGACATAACAATAATAAATTTATATGTCCCAAACCATGGAGCATCTATGTTCATTATACAAACTCTTCTCAAGATCAAGAGTCAAATAGATCACAAAACAATAATTCTGGGAGTCTTTAACACATCTCTTTCGTCACTAGATAGATTGTCCAAACAAAAGCTGAACAAAGAAACTATAGAACTCAATAACACAATCAATAACTTAGACTTAACTGACTTATATAAACTATTCCATCCTTCAACAACCAAATATACTTTTTTCTCAGCAGCACATGGATCCTTCTTTAAAATGGGCCACAAAACAACTCTTAGAAAATATGAAAAGGGGCTGGGGATGTGGCTCAAGCGGTAGCGCGCTCACCTGGCATGCATGCTGCCCAGGTTCGATCCTCAGCACCACATACAAACAATGATGTTTTTGTGTCCACCAAAAACTAACTAACTAAATAAATAAATATTTTAAAAAATTCTCTCTCTCTCTCTCTCTCTCTCTCTCTCTCTCTCTCTCTCTCTAAAAAGTTGCTTTAAAAAAAGAAAATATGAAAAAATACCCTGCATTTTATCAGATCATAATAGAATGAAATTAGAAATCAATGATAAAATTTAAAAAAATATAAGCTTCTACAACACCTGGAGACTAAATAATATTGTACTGAATGACACATGGATAACAGAAGACATCAGGGAGGAGATAAAAAAATTCTTAGAAGTGAATGAGAACACAGATACAATGTATCAAAATCTCTGAGACACTATAAAGGCAGTACTAAGAGGAAAGTTCATTGCATGGAGTTTAATTCCTTAAAAGAACAAAAAGTCAACAAATAAATGACTTAACATTACATCTCAAAGCCCTAGGGGGAAAAAAAGAACAAATCAACACCAAAAGCAGTAGAAGACAGGAAATAATTAAAATCAGAGCTAAAAATCAATGGAATTGAAACACTTGAAAAAATTGACAAAACAAAAGTTGGTTCTTTGAAAAAATAAATAAAATTGACAAACACTTAGCCATGCTAACAAAGAGCAGGGATGAAAAAACTCAAATTACTAATATATATGATGAAAAAGGAAATATCACAACAGACATAACAGAAATACAGAAGATAATTAGAAATTGTTTTGAAAACTTGTACTCCAATAAAATAGAAAATATTGAAGGCATTGACAAATTTCTAGAGTCATATGATTTTCCCAAATTGAATCAGAATGATATACACAAATTTAAAAGATCAATTTCAAGTGATGAAATAGAAGATGCCATCAGATGCCTACCAACAAAGAAAAGCCCAGGACCAGATGAATACACAGCTGAGTTCTATAAGACCTTTAAAGAAGAACTAATACCACTACTCTTCAATTTATTTCAGGAAATAGAAAAAAGAAGGAGCACTTCCAAACTTATTCTATGAGGCCAATATCTCCCTGATTCCCAAAACAGGCAAAGACACATCAAAGAAAGAAAACTTCAGACCAATATCTCTAATGAACATAGATGCAAAAATTTTTAAATAAAATTCTTCAAATCAAATACAAATACATATAAAAAAGATAGTGCACCACAATCAAATGGGGTTCATCCCAAGGATGCAAGGTTGGTTCAACATACAGAAATCAATAAATGTAATTCATCACATCAATAGGCTTAAAGATAAGAACCATATTATCACCTCAATAGATGCAGAAAAAAGCATTGGACAAAATTCTGCACACATTCATGTTTAAAACAATAGAAAAACTAGGGATAGTAGGAAGATATCTCAACATCATAAAAGCTATCTGAGCTAATCCCCAGGCCAACATCATTGTAAAAGCAGAAAAAATGAAAGCATTCCCTTTAAAAACTGGAACAAAACAGGGATGCCACATATTAGTTCATTTAGTATTCTGCTAGCAGTCAGAGGTTTTTGCCATATCAAAAGTTTATTTGAATTCTCTGGGAGTTGAAAGATGAGATTATTAATAATATTGGAAAGAATAAGTGCACTTAAATATAGTGGGTTGCTAGCATTCTGTGACAGAAACACAAATTATCAGCTCCACTGACCTGATATTCATAATCACACAGATTAGACAAGTTTTTCTAACTAGATCTTTCCTTATCCCTTAACCATTCACTGTCCCTCTATGGACTGTGACATTATGGGGTCAATGATCACAAACTGATAAAAGAACTGTATACAGCTGGACTCAGCAGTATGAAAGTAATTTGGGAATGTGAAACATGCATTTATTTTTATATCTGTGTTAAAATTGTGCATGTTCTTGCCATAATTTGATAGAATTCATGTGTGAGATGAGATTTTCTTATGTAAAGTATTTTATTTATTGATTTACTATCTTTATAATGCTATATACAATTTCTTCTTTTGTAATTTTTTTCTAGGAATTTGTTCATTTTACCTATATTTCTAGAAATATTGCCATAAACAGGATTATAATATCCTCTTTGATCATTCAATCCTAAAACATTTGCATGTTTTTCTCAATTTTAATGACTACTTTTATTTGTGTTCTTGTTTCTATTTTTGAGATCCATATATATCATTTTATTCATTTTTACAAAAAGTCCAATTTAGATTCTACTGATCTTTTCTATTATATTTATGCTTTCAAAGTCAAAATGTTTTGCTTTTATCTTTATTTCTAATCTTCTTCTTTCTTTGAATTTTATTTTCTGAGCCTATTTTTTTTTTTACCTCTTCACATTGACAATATGTTGATTTTTATTTTTTACTCATTTAGAATATTTGCATTGTTCTTTCAAATTCAAATTTGGCTTTATGTCACACATTTTCATACACAGATTTTTCATTTAGTTCAAATCATTTTATATTTTGCATTGTGACTTTTTTTTGACCTGTGCTTTTCCAGTAAATATATTGCTTATTTTCAATAAGAAGGAAAAGCTTCTTTCCACTTAGAAATAAATTAAGATTTGTGAAACTCATTTTGAGAAATTTTAATTTTTTTTTGCACTTTCACTATGTTGCATGGTAACAGATATCATGCAAAATATTTTCTCTTTCATCAGGTATAACTGTGCTTGGTTGAATATTTTATATGGTTTCATGGAGGCAGAAGAAAAATGCTCCTTGTTTGTTTTAGACAAAGTAACAGTATGCTTTAGAATACAAAAGTCACAGTGGATACAGGATAGTGTTCTAAGTAATATACATTTGTTGCTCACACTAGAAATATTTCCATTTTTTTCTGGCAAAATTTTTGTTTACTATACATTCATATTGCTTTTTACTTTGCCTAATTCTGCTTTTTACCATCTCTTGTCAATCATTCCCCTCTTCATTCATTTCTAGCTTGTTCTATTTATATTCATATTCATTGAAAAGTTAGGTGTTATTGTAAAAAGAAATCATTAAAACAATATTTAGCATCTTTTACAAATCCTGCTTTACTAATAGCCTATAAACTTCTTTTTTAGTATTAATTTTCAGAGGGTAGATTAACCTGTACTCATAAGGATAGAACTCTACTTTTGTACATGTTAGGATAAAATGAGTCTAGTACATAATCAATGATATAAAGCTCTACATTCTGAAATGCCAAACACAATGAGAGGAGTAATGAAGTGCTAGACCAACCACGCAGTTCACAGCAACTGCAGCTGGTGCCCAGAGAAGGCCTGTCTTAGACCTTGTAGCTATTACATGTGAAAGCTCCCTTCCTCAACTCTTTTTTTTTTTCTGTTTATTTCACCGAATCATAAAAGAAATGTGTAAAAGAATTCTAAGCAACACAAAGAAGTGTAAAACAACAAAGAATTATAATTCATTTCTATCATTCCATTTATTTGTACTTTATGTGGTGCCAAAACATACCTCCTACTAGGAAAAGTAAATACCAGTGACTATAAACATGATATACTCAGAGACTGCATTTACAGGCTCATTACCAGAAATATTGCATGAGAGTGGCAATAAAACACCTCCACAGGATTATTAATACCATTCTGAAAGGTTTTATTAGAGAAAGATTCTTGAATTTTATATCAAAGTGAGGGTGTTTTAATAAAATGAAGAACCTGGAGAGTACTGAATTCTCATCCTATTCTGGGTATAAAAATATTTCAACTTTCTTTATATTACTGGTGGAGCAAAATAAATTTTAACATTTATTAACAATTTACTTGCTTTCCTACAATATGAGGAGTTAATAGGGAATAGTTGATTTTCTGTATAAAATCACTGAAATGATGGCTCTATTAATTTTATTATGTCTCCAAACCAGCATATACAAAGCATTACAAGCATATGGCCTAGATGCCAAAAGGAATTTCTGGATAGTTTTCAGTCATTTGAATCAGCAAGTACAAGAAAATAAGACTAAATAGAAATTCAGACACAGTCATATTCCTTCTTGACCTCATCTTAAATTCCTAATGAGTGCTATTTGTCTCCCAATATTCTATACATGAAATTTTATGAAACCATTTATTTGACTGAAGTCTTGGCTACATATTTAGGAAGACTAAATATTTTCTTTGCACTTTATAATTTGTGCTTTGCATTTTTTTTCATTTTATAATTTTAAATTTTACCTCTTTTTATGGTTTAGAGATGAGGTGTTCCTAAAAACTATAGAGGTGAAATATTGGTTAACCTAATCAGTGTGCTAATCCACTGATAGAGATTAACTGGATGGTAGCTATAGTCAGGTAGGGTAAGGAACTGAGTCAGTGTGGACATGCCTTTGGGATTTATATTTTGTTCATGGAGAGGGGGGCTCTCTTTCCTTCCTGATTATCATGTTTTGAGCTACTTTCCTCTTTCACACCTTTCTGCCATGATATTTTGCCATACTTGGTTTCAGAGCAATGGAGTTGGCCCTCTGTGGACTGAGATCTCTGAAATTGTGAGCCTGCAATAAACATTTCCTCCTCTAAAATTGTTTTCTTTTTCAGTCTTTTAGTCATGGTGGTGAAAAAACTGCCCAAAACACCTGTCTCAGACTATGCCTTTTATTTTTTTTTCTTTTTGTTTAATATGGTTTCAGCTAACAGTTGAGAGAGCATTAACCTATGCATTAGTATACCCTTGAATTAAGTTTATTCTTCAATTTGATCTTTATTGAGCACTTACTTTTTGGTAGTCAGGTACAATTAGATTTAAAATGTTTCCCATATATATTTTTTTCAACAATAGCTACATACATACATTCATTAACCTTTTAAAATAATATATTCTGCCACTAGGTGGTTTGTTCTTTAACAATATGTTTTTCTAGGCTTTTGATTCTTTCACAAAAGCTATGGTTCTGATTCTGCAGAAACCTTTTATCAATAATGGCTTTGAAAAGTAAAGCTCCATAAGGATAACTCAATTCTGGATTTTAATCATATGAACACTACCAGGTATTTAAATACATGATATTGTTGATTTGGAGAATATGTTAATTTTGCTAAATCTATTAAATCCTCTCTATGCCTTTGTTATTAGTTAGCAACAATTGGTGACTTGTACCTAATTTTCAAAAAAAAATATTTCTGTAATTCTGGTATCTGTATCTCTCTGTGAGCTGAAAGTATTTTTCCAACAGAGATATTATGTTTATAAAAGTGCTTCATGAATTGGGATGTAGGTAAACATTACTAATATCTTAATTTATCTGTTAATGCTTTTAATTTACATAGTTATTAATTTTGTTTCTTATTTTGGTATCACTTGATTATTTAAACAATATTATCAGTGCATTATAGTTATGTACAATACTGATTCATTTTGACATAACATACATAGAATATAATTTGTTCTACTTTAGTCCCCAGTATTTCCTTTTTCTCTACACCTCCAACCCTTTCCCCGCCCTCTACTAGTTCTCTTTCTATTTATTTATTTTAATTAGTGCTTTGTAGATATACATAAAAGTGAAATTCACTGGTATATTCATATGTGTACATAGCAGAATTTAGTCACTCTCATTCCACTATTCCTTTAAATGAATGGATGAATGGTAGCTTTTATAAAAACCAAAATTTTAATCAGTTCTTTCCTAAAACATGTGGAGAGAGTTATTGAAGAGCAGAGTATTACTTCTATTTATTACGTTTTTTTTTTTTTGCCAATTCTGAATACCACCCTCTCTTTGAGATTTTTTATATGAAGATTTCAGGGAGTGTAGAGATCACGGTTTGGCCAGCCTTCATTGGTACCGGTTAGTTGATGTCACTAGAGAAACACGAGGCTGTTGATTGGTTCACACTAAGAAGTGGGCTCTTTGGAGCAGGATCATCTATATAATTTGAAAGGTTTAATGCAAAATATAAGCCTGGAGTCCTTTTTAATAAAAGCAGGCACAAATCTTTTTCCTTTCTCCCATGGTCTCTCTCCCACTGTGTCACTCTGTTTTTAGTTTGCTATATACCTTACTGGGAGGAGTAAATGCAGAGCATTACAGGAGCTAAAGGCCTGTTACCTGGACTTTCCTCACATCAGTGCTTACTCCCCTACCCTTGGAGGCAGTGGGTGTCAGTGGTCATTCAATAGGAAGAAGGAAGAGGGCATTGAGAACCAACCCAGAGGGTAGCAGGACCATGAACAAGCCAAGCATCCAAGCTCCGACTTCTGTCTCATTTTCATTCAACCTATTCACAAAACACAGATTCAAAGATGAAATTAAGAATTCTAGGATAATGACCACAGCATATTAAATTCCAAGTGACAGAACCCTTCATTATGCAGAGTCCTTTGTGACTATACTGGTCACATGCTCATGAAGCTTGTCCTGCAATTAATGAGGATTTTTTTTTTTTTTTTGTCTGCTAAGAATTTGAGGCAAGAATCTATCATTGATCGGAAATTTCTGTGGTTTATTCATGGGGAAGCTAAGCTGTTAAAATCCACTTTTCATGCTTATTTGTTCCCATGATCATATAGAGCTATAGTTTATTGATTAATTAGATTGACACTGGTTGACTGATTTTTTTTCCCATGGCTGTAAAACAATCAGCTATCTCCTGAGAGTGTGGGAACTTCTTTTTATTTTCAGCAGTAAAGTGCAGGAGGCCCTTTGAAGGGTTGTCAGATCTTCATCATTCTTGCTGAATTCCTTGATGATAAAGTTCACTGGAATAGGCCTCATTTTTTGTTTCAATGTAGATTAACATGAAAAATTTGTTGCATCACCTGTCAGGACAGAAAATACAAAAAGGCATCTAGAACTCTGAACAACATCATTGAACAACCATGAAGTAAGTATAATTTAAAATATTAGAAGAAGCATATCAAAAGCTTTGGAACTGAGGCAGGATCTGAGCAACATGCACGCCAGGCTGAATCTTCTTTTAGCACATATATGGATAATTTCACCACAACCAATGTTAATTCAGGTGTAGTGTGAGGTATTAGCAAAGAAGATATTCCCTGATGACCAGGGAAACCCAAATTTCTTATATAGGTTTATTACTACTTTGGTTAAGAAATAAAAAGTTAGTTGCTTACATAACTTGTATAATTCCAAACATTGGGGCTTGTTATTAACTATGCTAACCTAAATGAGAGCAAATGTTTGATAATTCCATTAGATATTCTAACTCCAGTGATTGGGATTATTGTGTTCAGAAATATGTTCCATGTATTATTATTTAATTCATCAAGAAAAGTTTCATCCACCTTCAGACTTTTTGTAAAGAAACAAAGTCCATTAAGGGTGCTGGAAGTCATGTGCTTTGAATAGTCAAGAACTCAGTGGACAATTAATATTGGTCCTGTTTTTCCATTTAATTTCCAGGTAGGTAAAATAATATAGTAGCCATATAAGAGGTATATGTGATTTTAGAAGAGATGTAAACATGTTGTCTCTGGATATTGACATAGTTATTGTTGAATCCTGAAAAGTTCCTATATCCCTCTTCCAAATCTTAGTTTTTCCTTTATTCATTTAGTGCCTATGTCATATGTTTTTACTGCTATCATTAGTATAATATACCTTTGTTTCTTTCTTTAAATTGGCTAAATTAACAATAATATTCAGATTGAAATTCTAATTATGTATTAATACAATTTTCTCTGATTCTCATGTTACACCAAAATATATTTATGTTCTTGGTATGTGGGAGGCTGGCAAATCAGTGGAACTTACTTCCAAGTAATGGATATAAGACAATAGAATTTTATCCAAGTAATGGAATATACCATATAAATAGTATAAATAAAAACAAACGCCTGATTATCTTAATAGTTGCATACCCACACCTTTTCTTGTAAAAAACAAACAAACAAAACAAAACAAAACACTAAACAAATTCGGAATAAAATAAAATAAAATCTCCTCAATATGATAAGGAGTATTGGTGAATAACCCACAGATAACATCACACATAGTGAAGAATGACTGAATGTATTTCCTCTAATGTAAAAATAAGAACATATCTTCCAATGGACTTATATCCAGAATATACAAAAAATCTTACAACACAGCAATAATAATCATAAGTGTACATATGTTTAATGAATATTTTTTTCAAATAGTATATACAAAAGGTCAATGAACACACAACGTGATTTTCAACACTATTGATGCAAATAATAACTATAGTAAAATCCCACCATCATGTTGTCTTTGTGATTGACTTTTTTCACATAGCATAAGTGCTCAAAGTTCATTTGCATGGTAACATGTATTAATATTTTGTATCTCTTTATTGTCAAAATATTCCATTTTATATGTACACATTGCATTTCATTTACAGCTGATGGACACTAGGGTAGTTCCAAGTTTTTGATATATTAGTAAATTTTTTTGTGTTAAAATATATCTTGAATAGTGATAGTGTAATAATTCCAGTTTTGTTTTGCTTACTGTCTTTATGCTACAGCATTTCCTACCCTTCTCTTTAAACCTACTTGTATGTTTTGTTCATGTAGAGAGGATGCTTTCTTTAATTAGTGCTGACAATCTCTGTCATTGATGGTTGTGCTTATCTATTTACATTTATTGTGATTGCTGATAACATCGGCTATATGTTATTTTACTGATATTTTACTGTTTGCTTTTATATGTGACATTTTTAAAGTTTATCTGTTCCTTGACTTTAGCTTTCTTTAAGTAGACATTTTCTAGTATATCTTTTAATTTCCTTGTTATTTATTTTAATACATCTTTTAAATTTATTTCTTACTGTTTTTCCTTGGAATCATAATTAACTTCCTAAAACAATGTAATTCAGATTAATTTTAACTTAATGTTAATAGAATATAAAAGTTTGCTCCAGAATACCTTTATTATTTCATCCCTTCTCTGTGATATTACTGTCATAAAAATTATTTCTTTACATGTAATAGCCAAGCAATACAGTTTTATAATTACTGCTTTATGCAGTGCCTTTAAGAACATGTATGAGAAGAGAAGCATTACAAACAAAAATAACTATGTTGTCTTTTATAATATGTATGTAGTTGTCTTTATTGGTGCCCTTTACTCTCTGTGTACTCAAATTATTTTTCTGTATCTTAGCATTTCAGCTTGAAGAATTTTTTGTAGTATTTTTTTGATGCAGTTCTGCTAGTCATAATTTATCTTGAACTATCTGAAATTCTGTTTTGTATTTAAAGTAAAGTCTTGCTGGACATAGAATTCTTGGCTGATAGCCTTTTTCTTTCAGTTCTTTTGAGGAAACATTTCACTGTCTTCTGGTTTGTATAGTTTGTGATGGAAAACCAGCTGTAAATATTATTGAAAATTCATTGTCTGATAACTGTTTTCCTGGAATTCATCAAACTCTTAGAATATGTGCATTAATTTTTTCATGAAATTGGAAAGATTATGACATAATTTTTTCAAATGTATCTTATACACCCTTCCAATCTAAGTCTTCCTTTGGGAATTCTGTTATGCAATCCATTATATACTTAATGGCATTCCACAGGTCTTTGAAGTTCTATTCTTTTTTTTTTTTTCCTGATTTTTTTCTTTGTCTTCCTTAGACTGAATCATTTTACTACCTGTCTTCAAATGGAGTCTTTTTTCCCTCAGGCCAAATCAGTTGACTCTCTCTAGTGAATTTTTCATTTAAATTTGTATTTTTCAAATCCAGATTTTTTATATAACTAAAATTTTATTGATGAGACATCATTGTCATACTTCCCTTCAATTCTTTAGAAATATTCCCTTAGTTTTTTGAAAATATTTATAGTAACATATTTAATTTTTTTTTAAAAATCCAAATCCCTCATGGGGCTGTATATTGGAGTTCTCTATTCACTATTAAGACCCATTTTATTGCTGGCTTTGTTGTTGTTTGTTGCTTGGTGATTTTCCTTTTAAAAATAAAATATTGCTGATTAGTGATTTAGCACTCTTTCTGGGAACAATTCTTTAGATTCTATATTCTTGAAGTGCACGAACCTTGAGATCTCTCTTGGCTTTGTTTTTTAATACTTTCAAAAATTATTTTAAGATTGGCATCCCAGGTGTTAGAATTTATTCAGTATTATTTAGTGGTGAGTTGATGATTGGGTTGGTTGATTTCATTTATTTACATTGTCTGTATGCGTTTAAAAGACAGCTGGAATACAAAGATGAGGCCTTAAACTTCAGGTAGTTTATAAGAAAGTCTTAGTTTTCACTTTTTTCATATGCAGAGCTTCATGGTGAGTCAAAAGTAAGTGACTGTTGTCTTTTTCCTTAAGTCTTTCTGGTGTCTGAACTGGCTTGTACCCGGTCACAGTCTTTAGATTTCCAGGAATATGAGGACATTTTTCAAAGCTCCTGATAGTAACCTAGGTCTTTAGGATTT
The DNA here is from genome assembly GCF_045843805.1 of Urocitellus parryii. NCBI lineage: Eukaryota > Metazoa > Chordata > Mammalia > Rodentia > Sciuridae > Urocitellus > Urocitellus parryii. The sequence continues at coordinate 114,153,989 of NC_135531.1, forward strand.
CATTTTACATACACATGTATTCTCTCCTTTGGCCAAACTAACATCACAGCTTTGTGACACTGAGTTATTCTGTGAGCTTCCAGAGATCTTCTTTGGTTAGAAGTCAGGGAACACAGGAGTTTCATTCATCATCCTTGTAAGCCTGCCTCAAAAGAGAGAGAAAAATATTACATAGAGAAAACAAAAAGTAGTTTGGAGTTATTATCTATATAAATATAAATTCTTTGAATAACATAAATTATGTATAAATTTGAAAAAAATACTACTTTTTCTGCTAATCAAGTTAAATCAAGTCTATGTTCCAATAAATTAAATTTATTACAAATCAAATTATAGAGGAAAATAAAAATAGTTACCTGGACCAGATATGAAGTGAGAAATTTGCCAACAAAAATAACAGAGAGAAGGTTTGTTGATTTTTTTTGTTTGTTTTGCAGAAGCTTTTGTATATTGAGAGCCATTTGAGGTACTGATATTGAATGATCCTCCCCAAAACTATATTGTAAACAGTGATTTTGTAAAACTCTGTTTTCAGTTTAGCATTCAAATTTGAGTAGTGCATAATCAAAAATTCATGAGCAAACTGGAGAAAGTTGAGAGAAGATTTAGAGTGAAATGATTAAAGAACCTTGATAATTGATTTATGTGGCAAGATGAAAGTGTTCAATATGTATACTCTGTCAAGGGATAAAATGAGGAACAAGATAATTGCTTTCAAAGACTAATCAGAGCCATAAACAAGGAAGAAGTGCTTAAAATATGCCAAATACTGTAGTAAAGTGAAGAAAACAGATTAAAAAGATCTTTAAAGTGTGAACTAATCTCAGTTATATTTCCCATTACTACTTTCAATGATCATGACTGTAGGTATATATGAATACTGAGTCTATCAAACAAAAGTATGATTCCAGTAAGGCCCAATGAATGGATAATGTGGAAAGAAAATCCATTAATGTGTTAGATTTATTTTAGGTTTTAATATTCTTCTTAATTCTTTTTTTTTCTGAGGCTCTAATCTCATTGGTGAATTTATGCACTTCGTATAATATAAAAGCAAAATTATTATCTGAATTCTGTATATAACATATACATAAATATAATGGAAATTGTAAAACCACTCAAAATTATGCCAAAAGCCATTGTATCATATGATGAAATGAAAAAAAAAAAAGAAAAGAATTTAAAACTTCAAGGGCCAAAAAAATATTGCAGATTGCTAGGAGAACCCGGCTGCACATATATATAAATCTATTAAATATACGTATACTATAATTATTATCTATTTATCAAATAACAGAATGCATGCTGGAATTACACAAAGTACTTTGAAGTTCAAAATACAGTGTATGGGATTATATAGTACTTCCACACACACTAAATCCACTCTGATGGAGGACAGCATATGAAGTTGTTGGTGTATAACAATAAAAAAAGTGAGGTGAACAAATCCTAAAAATGTGTGATGGCATAAAAAGTGCAGGGTTTTGTTTGAGCACATTGAAAGGACACCTGAGTTTTACATTTCTGAAATTGCATGAAGATCAGGAGGTAAAATTGTAAAATATTTGTGGGTAATACAGGGAGTGGTGAAGAGTTCTCAGAATAGTGTTAATAGCATTTCCAAAAAACAAAATGCAAAAGGTACTAGTTTGTTCCTGAAGCAATTAGAAATTTATCACAGATGTAAACAGAATTACGGAATTTGCAGGGAAATGGATGGCACTAGAGCAGATTATGCTTAGTGAAGCTAGCCAATCCCTAAAAAACAAATACCAAATGTCTTCTTTGATATAATGAGAGCAATTAAGAACAGAGCAGGGAGGAAGAGCAGGAAGAAAAGATTAACATTAAATAGAGACATGAGGTGGGAGGGAAAGGGAGAGAAAAGGGAAATTGCATGGAAATGGAGGGAGACCCTTATTGTTATACAAAATTACATATAAGAGGTTGTGAGGGGAATGGGATAACAAACATGGAGGGAAATGAATTACAGTAGATGGGGTAGAGAGAGAAGATGGGAGGGGGGATAGTAGAGGATAGGAAAGGTAGCAGAATACAACAGTCACTAATATGGCAGTATGTAAAAATGTGGATGTGTAACCGAGGTGATTCTGCAATCTGTATTTGGAGTAAAAATGGGAGTTCATAACCCACTTGATTCTAATGTATGAAATATGATATGCCAAGAGCTTTGTAATGTTGTGAACAACCAATAATAAAAAAAAAAAGAAAAAAAAAGAAGAAAAAAAATGTTAAGGGCATGACTTGTAGATGCTGTCTCCTGAACAAGATCCTGTAAAGATGTTAAAGGTTTTATGCACAGCCTCCATCACTCAACTCAACATAAAGAGAGGTTGCTGGGTGCAGTGCTGCACCTCTGTAATCCCTGAGGCTTGGGAGGCTGAGGCAGGGGATCACAAGTTCAAAGCCAGCCTCAGCAACTGAGTCTCTAAGCGATTTAGTGAGAACTATCTCAGAAAAAAAAAAAAATGGGGAAGCGGTGTTTTCTGAGGTTGTGGCTTAGTGGTCAAGCACCACTGGATTCAATACATATACCCCAAACAAACAAACAACAAATAAATAGAAATAGAGTTCTATTTAAAAGATATTTGTGAGTTTGGCTTTAATTAATTGGAGTGATTTTCAAAAAGTCATGTAGAAAACACACAGTTGTAATAGAATTGTTTTGGCAAAACCACCGCCCACTTATATAGTTCAAAATGAGAAGACCCCTGAATAGAGTTGAAGTAGATTTGAAGCTGAGAAAGAAACATAGCTGTAATCAAAGGCCATTTTTAAACTGAAAACAAAGGATGGTTTCTTGTGTGGAGTCAACGGCACAGAGGGCAGAATGAAGATCTATAGCAAATTACTCCTAAAGAATAGATCCTCATCATGGAAATGGCAATAAGTGTTTGGGTGGGTTTCAGAATTGCTCTGGATGGCTGGCTGCTTTATGCCTCTATATACTCTTTTATTTTGAATGGCAGTGTTACTGTTTTGTTTTGTTTTGTTTTTCCTCTCCCTATCTCAACATTGGATGTTGGGTATGAGTGGGGAAAATTATCTGTTCCTTTTATTTATAAAACTTTGGTTTGAAAGAGATGTATCCACCTAGAAAAAATCCCTGAAAACTCATTCACACCAAAACTGATATGCTATCATACCTTGTAATTCTAACCTGCAAAGAATGTTGTAAGAGCTTTTGGAGGTCTTTGGTGGGAAAGTCTGTGGTTTAAATATGAAAGGTGTATGCCTTAATCAGAAGAATTGAGATTTTAGTAGGTAGAGTTCAAATTGCCTCCAAGAGAATCTTATCCCCTAGCATTCAAACCCAAATATAGTCATTTCCACATAGTATTTTTTCTTTAGAAAATTATTTAAAATATTTTTTAAAAATATTGGAGTATTCAGAATAGTGTTATTCATTGTGATATACTTGTACATGCACACAGCAAAGTTGATCTATATGATTCTCTTGTACTTTGCCTTTGCATCTTCTATTTCTTCCCTAATCCCTTTTCTCTACTTTGTAGATCTCACTTCTATTTTTAGAGATTGACTTTTCACCTTTTTCCCTCCCTTTCTGCATATGAAAAAAAATATTACTCTTGACTTTTATGAATATGGCTATTTCATTTAGCATGATGTTCTACAGTTCCACCCATTTTCCTGCAAATTATATAATTTCATTCTTTTTTATAGCTGAATAAAGCTCACACACACACGCACACACACATATACATATTCACACAAACATGCACACATGCATATACACACAAACATACATTTTTTTATCCAGTCATCTGTTGATAGACACTTAAGTTAGCTCCATCCATAACTTGATTATTCTGAATTGTGCTGCTACAAACATGTGTATGCATGTATCACTGTAGTTTGCTAACTTTAGTTGTTTAAGATAAATACCAAGTCATGGTATAGCTGGGTCATATTGTGGTTACATTTCTAGTTTTTTGAGGAACTCCATACTGATCTCCACAGTGGTTGTACTAATTTACGATACCATCACAAGTGTGTTAGTGTTCCTTTACACTACATCCTAACAAAAATTTATTATATTTTGTATTATTTCTCATGATTTTATTAGCACATTATAATTATGCTTAATAGTGGGGTTTATTGTGACATATTTGTACATGTACATAACAGAATTTTGTTTCCATATTTCCTGTTTCCCTGATCTTTCCTCCTCCCAATTCCCTTCCTTTACTACTATGTATTCTATTTATTTATTTTTAATTGGTGCATTATAATTATAGTGGAATTCATTGTGATATATTCATACCTGTACATAGCATAGTTTCATTCCTAAATACCTGCCTTTTCTCCCTCGCCAATCCCTTTTCTCTGCTCTACTGTTCTCCCTTCTATTTTCGATATGCTACCTGCTCCCCCTACCTTTTTTTTTCTCTATAGCTTCCTCATGTGAGAAGAAACATTCAACCCTTGACTTTCTGAGTCTGGTTTAAATCACTTAGCATGATATTCTCCAGTTGCAGTCATTGTTAGAAAATCACATATTTTCATTCTTCTTTATGGCCAAAGAGAATTCCACTGTTTACATATACCACAATTTTTTATCCATTCATCTGTTGAAATGCACCTAGATTGGTTCCATTATTTGGCTATTGTAAATTTTACTGCTATAAATTTTGGAATGCATTAGTTTCGGTCAGCTTTTTCACTTCTGTGACTAAAAGATTAGTAAAGAACAATTTTGGAGGAGGAAACGTTCATTTAGAGGCTCACATTTTCAGAGGTCTCAGTCCCGAGATAGCCAACTCCATTCCTTGGAGCTCTAGGTGAGGTAGAAAATTCTGGTAGAAGAGTGTGGCAAAAGGGAATCAGCTCACACAACTATCAGGAAGCAGAGAGAGATTTCACTTGCTAAATATAAAATATATACCCCAAAGGGATGCCCCCAGTTCCCACCTCCTCCAGCCACACCCTACCTGCCTTAAATTACCACTCAGTTGATCTCCATCAGGGGATTAATTCACCAATTGAGTTAAGGCTCTCTCATAACCCAATCATGTCTCTTCTAAACCTTTCTACTTTGTTTCACACGTGGTGCTTTTGGGAGACACCACACATCCAAACCATAATAGCATGTATCACTATAGTATGCTGATTTTAGTTCTTTTAGATAAAAAGCTAGGAATGGAATATCTGGGTTGATCTCCACAGTGATTATACTAATGGTAAATGTACTAATTGCTAAATTTAAAACTACATGCAGCTCTTTTTTAAAAAAAATTTTCATGATTGCCATTCTAATTGCAATAAAATCTCAGTGTAATTTTATCTTCATTTCTCTAGTGGCTAAAATTGTTGAACATTTTTTCATATATTAGGTGGCCATTTGTGTGTGTGTGTGTGTGTGTGTGTGTGTGTGTGTATTTTTTTTTTTTTTTTGAGAAACATCTGGCTAATTTGCCCATTTATCGATAAGGTTATTTTTGCTTGGTGTTTAGTGATTTGAGTTCTTTATATATTCCAAATATTAAACTTCTGTCCAAACTTAGTTGGCAAAGATCTTATCCCATTCTGTGGACTCTTTTTTTTACACTTGTAACTGTCTCCTTTGCCATGTAGAAGCTTTTTAATTTGATATCATCCCATTTATTAGTTTTTGGTTTCATTTTATGGGGTTTAAGAGTCTTCTTGAGGAAGTTGATACCTTTAATTATGTGTTGGAATGTTGACCTTATGTTTTCTTCTAAAAGTTGCAGATTTTCTGATCCTAGGTTTTTGATCCACATTGAGTTGACTTTTGTGTGGATGGGAGATGCACATCTAGTTTAATTCTTCTATATGTGGATATCATGTGTTCCCAGTCCCATTTGCTAAAAAATTCACCATTTCTCCAAATTATGTTTTTGTCACCTTTGTTAAAAATCAGATAATACTACCTGTGTGAAATAGTCACTGAGTCATATATTTTATTCCACATATCTAACATATATGTTTTCCTGCCAGTACCATGCAGTTATTGTTAATTTAGCTGTGTAGCGTAATTTGAAGTCAGGGATTGTGATGTCTCCAACATTACTCTTATTGTTCAATATTTCTTTGGCTCTTTTGGGTTTTTTATTCTTCCTGATGAATTTTAGAACTATTTCTTCTTATTCTGTCAAGATTCTCTCTGGTATCCTTTGGGTATTTTACTGAATCTGAATTTTACTTGTGGCAATAGAGCAGGCATCCATTTTCATTTCCATAATGAAAAAAAAAGTTGTTTATTTTCATTTTCCTAGTGCTTTTTTATGCTTTTGTTAGAGACAGGGTCTCTTTTTAAGTTGCTTAGGGCCTTGCCAAGTTGCTGAGGCTGGCTTTGAACTCACTATCCTCCCGCCTCAGGCTTCTAGGCCAATGGAATTACAAGTGTGCACCACTGCACCACTGTTCCAGCTAAAATCTTTTTTTGTGTATGTGTGAGTGAAGTGTGTCCTGAAGTATCAGCCAACTTTGTGCCTAATGTATGAAAGACCTGGTGTAGTTTTGCATTTAGCAAATGGATGCCTGTTCAGCTCTTCAGAGATAGCATTCTCTTAAATAGCAAATTAACGTCTGAAATTTAATTATTTTTATAATAATAAAATTAGTGTTTTAATTAACTGTTCGTCAATTTTTCCTATTTCTTAACTTTAAGAAATGTGAACTCATATACATAATGTAATTGGTGGATATAACAACATACCAGCTCTTGCCATAGTCAAAAAAAAAAAAGATTTGAAGATTTAGAGCTAAACATAAATTAGATTCATTTCTGATAAATGGAAAATATTTACTGTGAATTTTATCACTATTTCTATCTCTTAACTTTACATGAATTTTTTTTAAATTTCTTTTTTTATTTGTTGATGGGCCTTTATTTTATTTATTTGTATGTGGTGTTGAGAATTGAGCCTGGTGCCTCATGCATGCTAGGCACGTGCTCTTCCACCAAGCTACAACCCCAGCCCTACATAAACTCTTGATATTAGTTTCAATCTATTGATATATTAAGACCAACATTTTAATAGTCTTTTAAAATAATTTTCAGAACTTTTGTTTTAACTGTTATAGAGTGCAAACTCATGAAGGACAGCACTATTCCCTTAGTTCATTTGAACTGAATTTCTAAAAAGAACATCCTGGAATGATAAATTCATTCTTAAATTTTGGTCAATCCAGGGTCCTTTTAATTTAAAGGCATGGTTTTTAATACATAAAAATTGATATATTAGTAGAACTAAAGTGCATCTCAGCATTTTCAAAGGCATGTTCATATTAGCTTTTTAAATATACTTTGATACTCCTGAAACCCTATGGGCAGACTTCACTACAAGGCAAATATCACATAAGGTATAATGAAACTTAAATTTAATTTGCCTTTTAATCTTATTTTCTGATAAACTATATTTAGGAAATGTAGAATTAATAAATAATTTCTAAGATTTTACTAGTTCCTTATAGCAGGTTATTTATAAATCTTCAGTAACTTAAATTACTTCTAGATATTGTATTAATGAATTGTGAGACTTTAAAACTTATAAATTTGATACATTAAGATCCAGTTTTAGTACTAAATTTTGGCTTAATAATTATTTGACTAATAAGACATATTCAACTCATCTTTATCAATAGTCAAAATGTTCTTACTGATTATCCTTTAGTATTTTATTAAGTTTTTCATGCTTAATTAGATAATCTTCTTAAAATATCAAAGAAAAACTATATGTATTTATCATTTACAAGACATTGTTTTTAAATATGTATCCATTGTGAAAGTTCTAAAAGAAATTATGTAACATATATATGACTTCACAAACTATTTTTATGGTTAAAAAGCACTTAGAATAGCTCTCTTAGCAGTTACCAAGAATAAAATAACAACAGATGCCACTTTCATCAGTTTTATTCAAAACAGTTCCAGAAGTACTAGCCCCCATTCAACTCTCTGCTTCTGTGAGTTTTAGATTTCATATATGTGATTTCATGCATTATTTCTTTTTTCTGTGTCTGCCTTATTTCAGTTAAGATAATATATTTCAGCTTCACTTATCTTTTTGAATCATAAGATATCTTTTTAAAGGCTGAATAATCAAGGATGGTGGAATATGATGGACATCATTATCAAAGTACATGTGTGAATACTTGAATTGGGTGTCAACATAATAGAGATACAAAAATTGTGGTATATATGTGTATTAAGAATTGTAATGCAAAAAAAAAAAAAGAAGAATAGTGTTACCTTAGATTAGGTAGAGGTGAATGAAAGGAGGGGAAGGCAGGGGATGTGAGGTTAAGAAAGATAGTAGAATGAAATAGACATTATTACTTCATGTATGTATGTGACTGTATGACCAATGTGATTCTACAATATGTATACTCAGAAAAATGAGAAATTATATCCCATCTATGTGTGATATATCAAAGTATTTAAGTGCATTATACTGTCATGTATAACTAATTAAAACAAAAAATCAAAAAAATAAAGGCTGAATAGTATTCCCATGTGTATATATACATATTTTCTTGTTCCACTCATCTGTTAATGAATAGTTATGTTCATTCAAAATCTTGGCTATTGCAAATAATGCTACAATGAACACAGGAGTAGAGATATCTTCTCCACATATTGATATAATTTCCTTTGGGTTTATTCCTGGTAATGAGATTGTTAGTCATTTGATATTTCTATTTTTAATTTCTGAAGAATCTCCATATTATTTTCTATATGGCTGTACTAATTTACATTCTCACCAAAAATTTGAAAGAGTTCTCTTGCTTCACATCTTCAAAACTACTTTCATCTATTTTATTTTGTTTTATTTTTTTGCAAATAATGATTCTAACAAATGTGAGATATAATATTTAATTTTTGTTTTAAATCACATTTCTCTGATGAATAGTGATATACAATTTTTTTAAAATACAATTTAAATACTTCTGTTATATTACTTACTTTGTTCACATATTATTTTCCTGATATCAGTAAGTGTTTCCTTGATGTTTGTTGAGACTCCTTTAGATATTTAATTTGAATTTGTCTTTAGGCAATTTGCATAAATTTATTCCTTTAATGTGAGCTACTGGGAACTTTTTTGTTTTTTTTGGTAGTAATATATTTCCTTTCTGGGTTGCCTTACATTGTATCTATGCATGTTAAGAAGTAAGATCTTACTACACTGCAAACTTTTTTTCCAAGATCTTTTTGAGCAGTCTTGCCACTGGAAATTTTGAGTAGGATTGTCTGGTAGGTAGCCCTGGTGACTGTCACCTTGGGGCTGATCTGTCGCTAAGAAGGGTCATGAATCTCAGTCTGAAGGACCTGACCATGGACCGGAGAAGGTCTGGTGTATGCATTCATGGGAGGTGGCCTGGAACTTGGGAATACAATGGTAATAATGAAGATTCAGTCCAGAGAGTCTGTATTAGGGCCTTTGAAGGTGGGCTTAACTTGAATTTACCAGAGCAGGCATGAATGCTGAGTTCTCTGGAGACTGGATCCCTGGTGACTGGCATGGAAACTGGGTGCTCAGATTGGCATAGAGCCTTTATCTGAAGGAATTTATCTGAGGTCTAGGATTATGAAAGTTGTCCTAATGCCTTGAAGCCCTGGGGCTGATCTGGTACCTGGAGTCATGAGGACTTGCCTGGAAACTCTGTCCTCTGGTAATAGTCCAGAGTATGGGTATGTATGTGCTGGTCTAGAGCATAGGTTCATAGGACTGATTATACAAAAGTGCTTCTGAAGCCTGTGTGTACAGTAGTCAGTTTACCACAGGGTCTTAAAGAATGGGTCTGGCCCCTGGGTATGTTGGATTTAGTCTGTATATTAGATATACTGGAGTATAGGATTTTAGCTTGGGTTTTAGACTGGATTTGGGCAAGATAAAACTTGTGTCCATGGTTCCTGCCTATTGTTGGGATTGACGTGAAACCTGGAGTCACAGGGACTAGCCTGATAAAAAATGGGCCTGAATTTTGTGCCCATAGGGTTTGGCCTATAGGATAGGTCCACTGAGGTTTGCCTGATGATTGGGGCTACAGGGGCCACTTGGGGCTGGGATGGACCCCAAACTTAGGGCTGTAGGAAGCACTCAGGTTATATAGGATCTGGCTTGGTTCTAGGGCATCTGTGGGTACTGATCTGGAGTCAGGGGATTTGGAGGACTGTTAATGCTGGGTTTTACTGAGCCTGGCAAAGTTTTGGCATCCAAGGAAAAAATCTAGTGATTACCTCTTTCCTTTTCCCAGACTCTAGCCTTATTTGTTTGTGATGATAAATCTGTAATCATTTGAATTATTCCTTATGTTTACGATATCATTTTTCTCTGGGTGTTTCCAATTTTTTTCTTTGTGTTTAGATTGTAGCAGTTGGATTATGATGATCATTCCAATCTAAGTACTTGAGATCCTTTTGCATTTGTAAATTTGTGTTTTCATCATGTTTGTGAAGTTTTTATTTATTATTTTATCAACTATTTTTTACCATCACAGTATTTCTCTTTGACTTTTGGGATTTTGATGACATGAACTTTAGAGTGATTATTAATGTCTCACAGTTCCTGAAGCCCTGTTTACATTTTTTCAAAGCTTTTTTTCTCTGTGTGATTACTTTGAATACTTTCTATTGATCTTTCTTCAAGGGTTCAAACACTCTTTCTTCTGCTATCTCCATTCTGTTATTAAAATCATACAATAAAAACATCATTTTAATTATTAAATTTCAGAACTAAAATTTACATTTGTTTCTTTAATCTTCTATGTCTTTGATGACTACTCTTCCATTTTAAAAATTGTTCAAAACTCACTTGAGTATTTTTATGACAGTCAATTCAATATCTTTATCACATAACTTATCTCTGACATTTGGGTAATATAAGTTTTACATGTGTGTTTCTTTCTTCATCAAGTAATTATATATTTTAATCTGGTTATTTTTATTTTTTTATTATACAACTCTTAGTATTATCTAAACCCTATGGATACTCTATAACATTAAGCAAGAAATCAACACAGTTGAATTACCAGTTACAATTTCTGACAGACCAGTTATGTGAACTTAGTTTCTATTGTTAGCTTAATCATTTTTTTTTTCAACGTTCTTTGGATCTTTCCTGGGTATGCACCACACAAGTGATTGTTCTGTGGACCTGGGACATTTTCTGTTTATTGATTCACTTTTCAAATGTTTTTATATCTTAATTAATAATAATAATATAGAATGTTTAAAGTGTTATTTTTTAAGTGTTCTGAATGGTTTGACATTTTTTCTTATGGGCATGTTATATTTCTATATGTAAAATCTGTGAAATGCTGTGTGAAAAAAGGCTCTGATTATTACTCTCCTTGAATTCATATTCCTTTCTAATTATAGGTTTTCTTATCAAGAAATGGAGCCTGTTTCTTAACCACTTGAATCTATGCTGACATTGTAGAATGCAGGAGAAATGAGGTGCCCATCTGAGTCTAGGGTTAAAGAAAGCTAATATGCTTTTGCCAACTAATTGCACATGAGTGAGTCCAGCTGAGACCAGCTGTATTTGCTAACTTGAAGAATTAGATTTAAATAAATTGCTGTGATTTTTGAGTCTAAAAATTATAATTGTAAAGTAATAGCATACTAAAAATGATGTATACATACATAAATGATCCTGAAAATTTTTAACTTTCAGACTTGACACTCTCCCCACAATCAATTAAGTAACCTATACTTTGGTTGAAATTATTGGGCATTTGGGAATTGCATAAATTAAAATGTCTTTTTTCATAATCAGAAATATAATATCACACTATTTGTGTATCATTTTATCATCTGCCAAACTATTTTAATATGTAAAATATCATCAGTGTTTCCCTAGTTTTAAATTGGGAAAAGAAATCAAATCTAACTAAATAAAATGGCCAAATTTGCTAGTGATCAGTTTGATTATGCTACATTGCTTTCCTTCTCTGTTCACTGGAGGGCTTGAGCAGATGGGCTTTGAGATGATGAGATTTGCTGTGTAAAAATTAGGGAAAATGATTACACTTAAGAAAATTTATTAGGAAGTATCTAAAGAACTCATATTTTAACATTAAAGTGTGCTTTGACAGTTTATTTTACTGCAATAGTTTTCAATTAAATTCAGAGTTCTAACTTGTAGGGCATCCTCTATTAGGGGCATGTTTGGCTCCAAAAGAATAGAATTTGTTTTCTTTTTTTGAACCAGATGTTGTTATAATTAATGAATTAATTTGTCTTCATTTTCAAGATTTCTGAGCACATTTGTTAGAATGTGTTTTTCTGGCATAACATTTGACCTAATTCTGCTTTGTAGAACATAATTGGAGCTTAGGGATGTTATTACTCATAATACTTTTCTAATTACATCAAAATAACCTTTGAATAAATAATGGACTATTTCTTTTACTTTTCTTAAAATAGGACCTGACTTTGCTGTCTCTCCATTGCTGATGTTTCCCTCATAAAGTAGGCAAGTAGTCATATTATTTGTAACAGTCTCAGGAAAGTGCCAGTATACACATTGGAAGTTTGGAAAATTAGGAAAATTAGAATCTGCACTTCATAAATTTATCATTTAGAAAATTTTCATCTTTTAGTTATATCTGAAGAGTGAAAATAAGGTAAACATTTTTGGCACATGTTATTATGGCTAACAAATGATTTACTGTAAATACAATGAGGATAATCATGTTTTACTTAACCCAGAGCTTTGTAAACAGATGAAAACTCAATTGAGAAAATTCATGATAGCTATAATACTCTTTTTTATAGCCTTCTGTACTTGTGAAAGCATTTGAGATAGGCAATAACTATACTATTGATTGTTTAGAGGTTTATTAAATATAATAGCTTCCATTTATTCAACATTAATTTATAGAACAAATTACAGAAATATTGTTTTGTATCCTATTGAATTTAATCCTATTGAATTTTGTATCCTATTGAATTTAATCTCCCTAAAATCTGTTTGAGTTATAGAGAGCTTGAGTAAATTTTTGCCATTTAATCTAATCTGTTGAAGAGCAGAATTCTAACTTATGACTAACTTCTGACAAATATATACTATATTACATATTGAATGTATATTTGATATAGTTGAAAGTGTATGAAATCTAAAAGTTAATTCCTGGAGAATTTATGTTTTATAATATTGTCCATACTCATACCATGATATATTTTATTATTTTCCCATATTTTTTATATCCATTTAATTGGCAGCATAGACCCTGAAACCACAGTGCCCCATTTGCCCCATACTGTCTACCTTATACAAGTCAACAGGGAGATGTGTGATCTCAGTGAGATTACCAAGTGACTAGACATAATCGTCCTTGCATGAAGCAGAGTAAGAGTTTTTGTGAGAAGTCCTTAGTACTTGGTACTTATGTTATAGAAATTTGTGACTACCTGAATTAGAGATGCAAGAAATGATGACGTGAGTTTCAGGTGGGTGATAACATCTCTGGTGTACCATGGAGAGACCCTTCTTAAGCCTCATCTCAGAATAATGTTTTAGCTATTTATTTATTTTTAGGTTGACAGTTAATGTAACCTGCTTTTATCTTGTATAGGCTGATGCTTTGAAGTATATAAACACTGTGGAATGGTTAAATCTAGCTAACAAATGCATTAAATCACATAGCTATCATTTTTGACACCCCTTTTCTTCTTCAAAACTCTCCTAGTTTAAATGCTGTTATTCTATTTCAAGGGATGAGAGTATTGTGCCTTTGAACATTGATGACATATTTAGAATCATCTAAAGGACTGATTGTGAATGTATATGAGTGGCCTCTCGGATGCACATTGTCCTCTCTTAACTCTGACAATTGATTTATATTTAGAGGGCTGTTTATTTTACCTGTCTTAAGTCTGTAGGAGGTGGAGTTGGGGGCAAGATGAGATAAAGGACAGAGGATCATGTGAGATGAAATGAAAGTAGTTTAGAATTAGCACATGTGTATTTGTGTGTGTGTGTGTGTGTGTGTGTGTGTGTGTGTATGCGTATGCATGTGCATGTGTGTGCTTAAAAATGGGTAAAGTGCAGAAAATTTTAGCTTTTAAAATATCACAAGAGAACTTGGGAATATTTTAGATGGCAGCTAAAAACATAAGGATAAGATATCAACTATTGAGTTTTGGTTTACTTCATTGTTTTAAAATTCTTACTTGGAAATGGGCTTTAGAAAAGCCTTGATAATGGGTAAAAGAAACAATGAATTTTAAAGCACATACCACTGAATTGAAGGATTATAGTCACAATCCTGTCTCCAAAGCCCAGTAAGATATGAAGTATTCATCTAAAATAGATTGTGTTTGTGTGTAGAAAACCGGATTCTCAGAATGAAAGCAATCTGGATGTGGGTGTTCACACTGTGCCTTTCAGCGAAATTAATTTTACGTGGTGGACAGCCTACTGTCCAGCTGGCTAACAGGGTGGCCCTCACATAACAACTGTTTTTATACTGTGGTTCTTGTCTTATCTTTGTTTAGTTTATGTCTTCCTGGCCATTTCTCTGGAACTAACAGTCCTCTCTTATATTATTTCTGGTAGAGATCTCATGAAAATATCATCTCAAATTCTCACATGTAGACTATAGCTTTAGACTGTACAAATTAATATTCTGAGTATTTAGTATAGATTCTAACAACTAACATTAAGTGATATTTCACTGAGGTACTGAAACATTTATAAACTTGCTTAAAGTCATCTAGAATGTGAAGAATCTATTATGAAAAGTTAAGCCTGTCTGACTACTATTCTATTCTCCATTGTAAAAATAAAATATACACATAGGCACAAGAGGTACCTGTACATTTTAATAATTTGTTAGATATAGTTAGAAGACTACACTTCCTATTGGGAATATACAAAAAAAGATCCTCAGCTACATGTTGAAAATTATTGATTAACTATCTTCCCAAATATGAGGGAGTGGGATAGTGGTGGGGGTATTCTCCTCAATCCATGTCAAGTGAAATGGGCTTTAAAAATGTCTCCTTTAAGTCCTGATAAGTCTAGATTCTTAACCTCTGCAGCAACTGGCTGTTTCAGTGCACATGAATTTCTAATATAGTAGTCACAGAGTGGCACTTGATGAAGAAGTTCTAAGGAACCCTTAAACTGGGTTTTCTGGAATTTGGAGGAATGTATGAATAGAGACACTGCACCCTACTACCTGCACAATACCCTGAATATTTGATATAATCACTAAAATGAACCAAAATTATATTTTCTGCTACCCTGAAGATATTTTACAGAAGAAATGGGAAATGAGGAAGTGCATGAAATAAACTAGATGTGGCTCACTGTGTTCAATCTTTCCAAAATTTCCCAGAGGAATTTCCTCTGGTAAGTCCTTATTGCTTAATAGAGTCTTGTGAAAAATTTCACCTAAACTTTTTACTACACATTTCCCAGGGGCACTTGGGTGCATGCCCACATGCTGTAAATAAAGTTGAGAATGTGTGTTAGATTGGTGGATTTCTCTTCCAGAACTTTAATTTGTGTGCAAGGAAATCATTTGATATTTAGAGATGCTTTTTAAAAGAGAATGATTTCATATTATGATTGCTATTTCTGACAGGAAAGTGTTCTGAGAGATACCAAATGTGAATTAATTCTCCAAGGGAAACCAGGGTTGTCTCTTGGTCTGTTACAGAATAAAATGTCTAAGAAAACATGATAACGAAACAAATTGCCTTGATGGAACCTTGAGGTTTTATCTTCATAAATAGATTAGATCAAATTTGGGCTTAAAATAAAATACTGATTTAATTTGTACTGCCTATTCTCTCCAGGGGCAGACTGATGTAGATTCTAATATTCAATGTCTTATGAAAAGGATGACACAAAGCTTCTCTTTTCTACTTTGTTTTCAAGGTATGATCAATAATTTTCCTTTAGGTTCTTTCTGGCTTTCAAAACAAAATCCATCCACCTGTATTCATGTTGTCCTTATGCCAAATTTTAAAAATGGAACAAAAACCTTTAGCCAGATGAAATATTTCTACCATAGTCACATGGTGTATCAGAATCATCTTTTGTTTTTCTTTTTCCTCTGAAGATGCTATCAGTCCATCTGAGAAACAATGAACAAATCTTCATCATTTAAGATTACAGCAGTATGGATATATTGTATAAATTGAGAAGGATATTTTGGATTCTTTCAGTAAAATGTATCACATTTTAAAAGTAAAATAATTATTTAAGATGATTTCTTATTAATTAAAATGTTTATCAGGTATATTTTATAAATAATTTAATATATGCTACGTTTATCTTTAAAGCAGTTAAACATGATTTCAAATACCAAGAATTCCTTCTGAAATGTTATTAGAATATAAAAATAACATCAAGTATATGCAAATATATTAATGCATGTGAAGACCCTTAGCAGAAAAAAAAATTTATTCTTCACAAATATTTATTGTATTTAATTTTTGACAGATTATATCTCAGCATAACAGAAAATCACACAAACATTGGTATAACTAGCATTTTATGAGAAGCATCTTCAGTAGAAATTAATTTCATTGAAATTCTTAAACATGTTTTAAATTAAATATTTGTTGTACCAGGTGCCACTTCCACTTGAAATATCTTGTTTTGTTCTTCCCAATTTCAGGATTTACATGGGCTTTTGGAGATTCTGAAGTCTATATGGGAATGTAAATGAAAATGCTATATAAATAGTTGTCATAGTATATTAAGACTAGAAATGAAAATAGAAAAAGTGCACTTTTGAGTACTTTTTTTTTTCTGAGTATTTTCTTTCTGTGGTTGTTTGAATCCATGGATACAGAACCAGCAAATACAGAGGGTTGAATGTAATACAAATAAACTAATTATAACAACAAAAGAAAGAAAAACTGCTTTTTATTTACATGCCTTTAAAATTAATTTTCTTTATTTTTTCAAGTTGTTCTAATTAGTTATACATGACAATAGAAGGCATTTGATGCATTGTACACAAACGGAACACAGCATCTTCCCCTGGCTGAACATGGTATAGAGTCATGTCAATAGTATAATCATACATGTATATAGGGTAATAATATTTTGTCTCATTCCACATTATCCTTCCCAGCCCCATACTACCTCATCTGTCACAAGCCGTCCATGAGCTGTGTGCATGAACAGTTGTGCATAGTAGCCAAATGAGGGGATAAGCCTGGAACTGCAAACTCCCTGTCAGGGTGTGATCCCATGATGCAGGTGCATCTCCCCATCTAGCTCTGCCTAAGATCCCACACAGCATCTGAGATGGATATGACTTGCGAAGATGTCAGTCAATCTGCTGACCACAAGAAATCACAAAACAAGACTCCACACTTGAAACCTTACCCTCTCTGAGGCCTCTCCTATAAAATAAAAGAAACATGGGCTCACACTCTTTTTTCTTTCCAACACTCTCTTTCTAGCCTGGAAGCTTACCATTATGGTCACAGAGCAGTCCTGCCCTTGATTTTAAAACTCTCTGTGTTGTATGATTTTTGGCTGCTTTCTTAGCTGAATGTCGCAGCCAGCTGTTTTAAACCCAGTTTGTCTCATTTTGTTCTTCCCAATTTTGCATGGGTCATGATCAAACCTCATCCCCTCCACTCCTCTCACTCTCCTCTCTGCACAATTCAAAGTTTCTTCACCCCCAACCCTATTATAAATTAGTATCTGCTTATCAGAGAAAACATCCAGCCTTCAGCTTTTTTGGGTTTGGCTTTTTACTTAGCATGATATTCTCCAGCTCCATCCACTTACCTGAAAATGTCATAATTTCATTCTTCTTTAAGGCTGAATGATATTCTATTGTGCATATATACCACATTTTCTTTATCCATTCATCTACTGAATGGCATCTAGGTTGGTTTCATAGTTTAGCTACTTTGAATTGAGCTTCTATAAATATTGATGTGGCTGTATCACTGTAGTGTGCTGATTTAAAGTCCTTTGGGTATGAACTAAGGAGTGGTATAACTGGGCCAAATGGTGGTTCTATTCCAAGTTTTCTGAGGAATATCCATACTGTTTTTCATAATTGTTGTACCAATTTGCAGTTCCAAAAGCAAAGTGTGAGTGTGCCTTTTTCCCCACTTCTCCAACACTATTGTTGCTTGTATTCTTGATAATTGCCATTATCTCCACCATGTTGGCTCAGGATCTGACTTCCTTAACCAGACTCCTAAAGTGCAAGAAGTAAAATCAAGAATCAACAAATGGGATGGATTCAAACTAAAAAGCTACTTCTCAGCAAAGGAAAATATCAATAACATGAAGAGAGAGCCTACAAAACAAAAGAAAATCTTTACCACATGCACCTCAGACAGAGCACTAATATCCAGAATACATAAATAACTCAAAAAACTTAACACCAAAAAACCAAATAACCCAATCAATACATGAGCTAAGAAACTGAACAGAGGCTTCACAAAAGAAATACAATTGATCAACAAGCATATGAAAAAATGTTCATCACCTCTAATGATTAGAGAAATACAAATCAAAACTACTCTAAGATTTCATCTCACTCCAGTCAGAATGGCAATTATCAAGAATACAAGCAACAACAAGTGCTGGTGAGGATGTGGGGAAAAAGGTACACTCATACATTGCTAAAATGAATTTTTATTGGGTGCAACCAACATCTTTTGGAATCACTAAAAAATGTGTATTGTGCATTTTCTTTTGCTCTAATGTAATTTTAAAAGTTTTCCATACTAATCATATTATTTGACTTTGGCCTTGGCTGTATTAAGCTGATTCTTAATTTTAAAATGTTTCCCATATTTATTCTTCATTACTATATAACTTATATGTGTATATATAATCCATCTTATTTTCATTAGAATAAGAAAAAACAAATATTACATTTTACAGTGATTGTTTGAATGAGCAAAGTGGTTGAAAAGTTTCAAATGGTGTGAAGAAAAACTACCAGTAACTTTCTTTAGAGTCAGACTTGAAAGAAAACTGGTGCAAGTCTGATCACACACACAACCAGGACAGAGGCAGAAGCAGATTTACTGTCAGGCACCTCACAAGATTACTCTGCACAGAGAGACCAGCAGCAACTGCCCTTGAGCATTACTCTTTAAAGGCCAGAATCATGGCTGCCAATTGGGGGTGGGTTTAGCCCTTGGGATGGCATAGAAAGTATCACCTGATTTTGCAGAAGGTAAGTTTCTGTTTTGGGGGGAACAGAGACTGGCAAGTCTTTATCTCTCAAGGAGAGAACAGAGACCAACAAGTTTCTATCTCACAAGGATGGGAAGTTTCTATTTCTTGAGAATAAGAACAGTATTCATAAAGTGGGGTGGGGAAAGGAAGATGGCTGTAGTCATGCCAACAAGACTGAGCCACTAAACCCATTTTGAGTTATGATGACTGGGAATATGACATTGTATTATTAAGATTATTTTACTAAACTACTAGTACTAATTTGTATGGAACACCTTAAGCATTTTACTAGTAAGCAAAATGAACAGAAAATAAATAATCTAAAACTGTGGAGAGAGTAGAGAAGGAAGACTGGATCATACACTGTTTAGTGGAAAGTACTGTGATTCCAGAGAGCAAGGGGACAGATCAAAGGAAAAGCTCCTGTAATCATCCATTACTTTGTCTGGACATAAGTGAAATTGCCTTTGGTGTTTGTCATCATAAAAGAAGATGGGTTGATTTTAGTAGAGTGCCTTCTCTGAATGACTGTTTTGGTTTGTTAGGGTGACCATAAGAAAGAGTTACAGATTAAAATTTATGTGTCACTGTTCTGGAGGCCTGAAGTTCGAAATCAAGTTGTGGTCAGGCCTGTTTCCTACAGAGCACTTTCTTCCTGGTTTGTAGATGGCCATCTTCTCCCTAGGTTTGCATCTGGTCTTTCTTGTGCACATGCACAGATCCATGTCCTAATTTCCTCTTCTTAGAAAGACACCAGCCATATAGAATTAAGGTCCAACCAAATGAATTCTCCTTCAATTAATTGCCTTTTTAAAGGCCTTATCTCCTTCTGGGCATGATGGCACAAACCGGTAATCTCAGTGACTCAGAGGATGAAGCAGGAGGGTCGTAATTTTGAGGCCAGCCTCAGTAACTTAGAGAGGCCCTGTATCAAAATGAAATTATTTGATTTTGTTTTGTGTGAAGATGAATTTGTATTGTGTGAAGTTGGATTGTTCCAATACAATCATGGATCTGTTTTTATTATGCTTTCTAAATTCAGTATTGATAACTTTAGTAATGATATAGTAGGTAGAGATTAGTCTCATAAATTAGAAGCATTAAAAAACATGTAGAACAAAACAATATAAAACAAAATTTATGTATACCAACTTCAGGATTATTAGCGAGGAAGCCCACCATCAATAATACTGAAATTTATAGCTACTGCAGGTTTTAATAAGGGCCTCTAAATTCCTCCATCTCTTTATCTACTTTAGTTGTATAAACTTCCAGGTTTTACTATTCAATTTTTGCTCTTTCAAACCTCCATGGGTTTATTTGGAATTACTTATTCTGCCTTTTTTGGACCAATAACCTTGAAATCCACTTTTACCCTCTCAGCACAAATTTATCCCTTCTGCATTTTCCTTGACTCTCTCATAGTTCATTCTCTGATACTTTTCTATATCACTCTTGAAACTTATTTGTAATTACATCTTAATGTCAGTTTTTCCCTATAGAATACGTGCTCTTTGATGTGAAGAACAAAACATTAATCATTGTATTCCTAAAACCTAACAGTGATTGGTGAATTTTAGGATTTAGATGTACACTTTTAAACTATAAATAAATCTACACGGTTTACATGTTCCTTAAAGGAGCTTGATGTTTTTCTCATCAAAATATTAATATTCTTTCTCTCTAAAATTATACAGAATATTTTTTCATGTATATGCATGCATATGCAGATAAATGTCTATATATCAATTACGATTGTTATTTTACTTGTACACTAAGGCAATATATTGGCTAGTGTGTAATAAAGGAAAAATTGTTGAAATTCTTCTGGAAGCCTAAAATATAGATAAACTTTTGTCTCCTATGTCATTTCATATATGTTAGTTTAATAAGAATATTTTCAATAAACCAAATAGGAAAGACAGCAAATTATTTCTAAGTGTACAAAATGTAGACAATACATTTTAAAAGAGGTTTTGTCAAGGTGGTTTATAAAATTGGTTGGACAAAATGTTCTAAATAAACGGATAGATTAATTAAACAAGCAATGTATATAGAATAAACTATAAAATATACTATACATTGTACATATAGGAAAATATATACTTTATATACTACAAGTAATATGGCATACTACATATATCTTATATATATACTCACCATTTTATTTGTTACAAAGTTAATTTATTTCATTGCAAGTGCTAGTATGATTTTACATTAGGTCTTCCAATGGTGGCTTCAAATTTTGGTATGTAACAGTTAACAATATCATTTATATAGCTGGCATATCTTAAGATTCATAATCCAGTATGTTAAAATTAAGGAAGTAAATAGATAAAATTGAAAAACTAGTTAGGTAATCTTTATAGGTGAAATTATCAAATAAAAGTGGACATATGAAAGGAACTAATGAGGTGACTTGCCCAGATGCTCAGTTTTTGCCTCTGTCAGCCTGTGTAAATGCAGCACTGTTCCCTTGGGTAGAGCCACTGTGACATCACGGCAGCAGGGCAGCTGCCTCCCTTTTCATTTTAACATATTCTCTACAATTGTAATTCATTGGAAACAAACTTAAAATGGTACAGGAGTCTCTTGAAAATGGTGTAAGATTATATGCTCATACAGTACTCATTGTTTTGGGGGCCAATAATACAAGAAAAAATACCAACAAAGAACTGAATTGGAAAATTAAAAGCTTTATTTAATTTTTTATGAAGGTACATATTTGATTAAACACTTTTCTTATTATATAGGCACAACCGTTACAGTGTGAACTATTTCCTTACAATTTTCTCACTAGAATTTTTCTTGTTTTCATTATTCATAGGGAATCTGTGGATAGGGGCAGTTGCTTTTAGAAAAATACTTAACATGGAAAAATATATATGACTATATAAATCCAATGAAACTCAAAATTTTGCCCTGATCAACCTTGAATAGTCTGTCAAATTCAATATTTTTTTATTTATTGAAAATATTGGGGAAAGAGGAAGAATGTGATTAGAATCATTGGAATTAATGACATTTTCGTAGTTTTTATCTCTATGGAAAGCTTGGGAACAAAGTTACAATATAGTTTTCTATGTACCAAGATCCTGCTTAACTATAAAAGAGTTTGAGAAAAGTACCAAAAATTAAAGAAAATAGTGTTCAGGAAAATAGTACCATCCTATATCTTATTTCTTACTTCAAGAATAAAAAAAAGTGGTTTTCTTCTAAAACTATTGCCCATTGAGATATTGCTAAGTACACCTGTTTTCATTTTTTTTCTCGAATAAATGTACTTTAAAAGTCAAAATCTTTTGCAACATTTGCAAATTAGAGTTAAATGAACAGAGGCTGTTTGGGAGATGTAGGTTCTGGGCTGGGGATATAGCTCAGTTGGTAGAGTGCTTGCCTCACATGCACAAGGCAATGTCCAATCCTCAGTACCACACACACATATGCGCATGCACACACACACACACACACACACACACAAGACCTAGAGATGTAGGTACCTTGGGCAAAGCTGAAATGAATGTAAAAATATTTTCATTCTGTAATGTGGGAGATATAAGAATCCTTATCCATGAATATGCATGTTCTCATTTATCTTTTGATATAGTTGTGATTCAGTATACATGTAACAGTTCAGAAATGAAGACTTCTTGATTTGACTTGCATATTTTCACATAACATAGATTTATATTGCTTTTCAAACCCATTCATATTTAATGTGAGCAAATAAGTGACTTTTGATAATTTGTATGGCTGTCACTAATTCATTAAGGTGATAGTTACATGATGGTAAGAATAATAGCATATTTATATGTGATACTATTAGGGTTTCTGAGTACCATTTCATCTGAAAAAAAACCCAAATAATCCATGCATAAGAATAATCAATACAGTGAAAGAAAAACATGATTCTCCAAACATGCTATTTTTCATCTTTAATTTAGTTTTTTTCCTAAGATATCTATTTTTTATTCTTTTTTTCCTTTTCTATATTTTTAAGCACATGACTTATAATTAACACTAATTTTATCTCATTAAGATTCAGAGTGGCTGTGATGATTTATTGAAGAATTAAGTGGGCGGTAAAGATTAAAATAATTTTGAAGGTATATAGCAGATTGAGGGAATTGATAGATAGATAGATAGATAGATAGATAGATAATAGTTAAAGGAATATAGGAGCCAGACACAATCTCAAAGGGAACACAATCTTAAGATGGCCAGAAATAAAGTCTTTATCTTCAGACAGAAGTCTATAATGACTGGAAAAGATAACTGCTCCTTCAAATGCACAGATATGAATGCATGTCTATAAGGATCATAAAGAATTAGACAAAGATGGTATCCACAAAGAAAGCAAATAAAGGTCAGTAACCCAATTTGCTGCAATGAAGATTCATGAACTGCTTCACAGGAATTCAAAATAATTATTTTAAAGAAGCTGAATATAGATAATATAGATAGATAACTAAACAAAAGCAAGGAAGCAATACATAAACAAAAAGATAAGTTTAATAAGAAACAGATACCACAACAAAGAAAAAAAACAGTAATTTGGGAGCTGGAGAATATAATGACTCTATTTAAAAATTCAATAAAGCATTTTAACAGCAGATTTGATCAAGCAGAAAAAAGGATCAGCAAACTGGAAGACAGATCAGACCCACTTAACTCTGAAGGAGTCTGATATTTTTGCTTATAGAGAGGTTCTAAGAATTGTTCTATAGAACATAATACCTTTTCTACATAAAAGTAAAAATAAAGGAAAATTTTAGTTTCAGTACAGAAATGAAAAGATAGAGCAGTGTTCCCATCCTAACAGCAAGAATGGGCCCGGTAATCTGCAAAGTCATGATTATTCTTGAACCCTTCAGAGAGGTTAGATTTTTAATTTTAATTATACCATGCTATTTTTATAAGAGCATGTATTTGACAAAGTGCAAAAAAAGTTCAAGAATATAAAAATTGTTGTTAAATCATTCACCAAGTAAAAGAAACAATAGTAGACCTCAATTTTATGTTCCTTTGCCCTTATCCAGTGAATGATCTTATAAGCCAACTCTTT